>NC_134694.1:77002593-77303260 GCF_050947455.1 Rhinoderma darwinii
GGTTGCAGCTGCATAATCCCACGTTTGATTGGAATACTGGGGATCTCACCAAATGGGGTAGTGAATGCCTGATGTCATGTCTTTCGGTTAACTCTATTTCTCCCCAGGAGGAGGTAAAAACGCTTCCTGAGTTTGTTCAGGACTTCGCTGATGTGTTTTCTAAGGAGGCCTCCGAGGTGTTGCCCCCTCATAGAGATTACGATTGCGCCATCGATTTGGTGCCTGGTGCCAAGCTTCCTAAGGGTAGGATATTTAATCTTTCATGTCCTGAACGTGAAGCTATGAGGGAGTATATCCAAGAATGCCTGGCCAAGGGTTTCATTCGCCCCTCGACTTCTCCTGTAGGTGCTGGCTTCTTCTTCGTGGGGAAGAAGGATGGTGGTCTTAGGCCGTGCATTGATTATCGGAACCTGAATAAGGTCACCGTAAGGAACCAGTATCCCCTTCCTTTGATTCCGGATCTTTTTAATCAGGTTCATGGGGCCCAATGATTTTCTAAGTTCGATCTACGGGGGGCATATAACCTTATCCGCATCAAAGAGGGGGATGAGTGGAAAACTGCGTTCAACACACCCGAAGGTCATTTCGAATACCTGGTCATGCCCTTTGGGTTGTGTAATGCCCCTGCCGTCTTCCAGAATTTTATTAATGAAATCCTGAGAGATTACCTGGGTAATTTTCTCGTAGTGTACCTTGATGACATACTGGTGTTTTCCAAGGACTGGTCCTCCCACGTGGAGCATGTCAGGAAGGTCCTCCAGGTCCTCCGGGAAAATAATCTGTTTGCGAAGACCGAAAAATCTGTGTTTGGGGTACAGGAGATACCATTTTTAGGTCAAATCCTCACTCCTCATGAATTCCGCATGGACCCTGCCAAGGTTCAGGCTGTGGCGGAATGGGTCCAACCTGCCTCCCTGAAGGCGCTACAGTGTTTTTTGGGGTTCGCTAACTATTACAGGAGATTTATTGCCAACTTCTCGGTCGTCGCTAAAGCCTCTTACGGACCTTACTCGCAAGGGTGCTGATGTCCTCCATTGGCCCCCTGAGGCCGTCCAGGCTTTTGAGACCCTCAAGAAGTGCTTTATCTCGGCCCCCGTGCTGGTTCAGCCCAACCAAAGGGAGCCATTTATTGTGGAGGTTGACGCATCCGAGATGGAAGTGGGGGCCGTCTTGTCCCAGGGTACCAGCTCCCTCACCCATCTCCGCCCCTGTGCTTACTTCTCTAGGAAGTTTTCGCCCACGGAGAGTAACTATGATATTGGCAACCGCGAACTTTTAGCCATTAAATGGGCTTTTGAAGAGTGGCGTCACTTCCTGGAGGGGGCCAGACACCAGGTAACGGTCCTTACTGACCACAAGAATCTGGTTTTCCTAGAATCTGCCCGGAGGCTTAATCCTAGACAAGCTCGTTGGGCACTATTCTTTACCAGATTTAATTTCTTGGTTACCTATAGGGCTGGGTCCAAAAATATTAAGGCTGATGCACTGTCACGTAGTTTCATGGCCAATCCTCCTTCCGAGAAGGATCCTGCTTGTATTTTACCCCCTGGTATAATCGTTTCTGCCACTGATTCTGATTTAGCTTCTGACATCGCGGCTGATCAAGGTTCAGCTCCTGGGAACCTCCCTGGGGACAAACTGTTTGTCCCCCTGCAATACCGGCTAAGGGTACTCAGGGAAAACCATGACTCCGCACTATCTGGTCATCCTGGCATCTTGGGTACCAAACACCTCATTACCAGAAACTATTGGTGGCCTGGGTTGCCTAAAGACGTTAGGGCTTACGTCGCCGCTTGTGAGGTTTGTGCTAGGTCCAAGACCCCTAGGTCCCGACCTGCGGGCTTACTACGTTCCTTGCCCATACCCCAGAGACCTTGGACCCATATCTCCATGGATTTTATCACCGATTTGCCTCCATCTCAGGGCAAGTCGGTGGTGTGGGTGGTAGTAGACCGCTTCAGCAAGATGTGCCACTTTGTGCCCCTTAAGAAACTACCTAACGCCAAGACGTTAGCTTCTGTGTTTGTTAAACACATCCTGCGTCTCCATGGGGCCCCAGTCAATATCGTTTCTGACAGATGGGTACAATTTGTTTCCTTATTTTGGAGAGCTTTTTGTAAAAAGTTCGAGATTGATCTGTCCTTCTCCTCCGCCTTCCATCCCGAAACTAATGGCCAAACGGAAAGGACTAACCAATCCCTGGAACAATATTTAAGGTGTTTCATCTCTGACTGTCAATTTGATTGGGTCTCATTCCTTCCCCTTGCCGAATTTTCCCTGAATAACCGGGTCAGTAACTCGTCAGGGGTCTCCCCGTTTTTCTGTAATTTCGGGTTTAAACCAAGGTTCTCCTCCATTTCTCCTGGTTGTTCCAATAATCCCGAGGTAGAGGACGTTCATCGGGAACTGTGCACAGTCTGGGCCCAGGTTCAGAAGAACCTAGAGGCGTCCCAGAGCGTACAAAAGATTCAGGCTGATAGTAGACGTTCTGCTAACCCCCGGTTTGTCGTCGGGGATCTGGTCTGGTTGTCGTCCAGGAACTTGCGCCTTAACGTCCCATACAGGAAGTTTGCTCCCCGATTTATTGGACCTTATAAGATCATTGAAGTCCTCAACCCTGTATCCTTCCGTCTGGAGCTGCCCCCATCCTTTCGCATACATGACGTCTTCCATGCCTCCCTCCTTAAATGCTGCTCCCCGTCCTGGTCCCCCTCGAGGAAACCTCCTGTTCCCGTTCTCACCCCTGAGGGGGTGGAATTCGAGGTGGCCAAGATTATGGACAGTAGGATGATCCAGGGCTCCCTCCAGTACCTGGTCCATTGGAGAGGATACGGGCCGGAGGAGAGGACTTGGGTACCTGCTCGTGATGTTCACGCTGGGGTATTGATCAGGAGGTTTCACCTTCTCTTCCCCACTAAACCGGGTCCTCTTAGTAAGGGTCCGGTGGCCCCTCATAAAAGGGGGAGTACTGTAAAGGATCTGCCAGGTACTACGTCTGTGTATACTCCCGGGATTAATCAGTCGACACCTGAGGCCAGACCTCTTAGACTGACACCGGCTCCCAACAACCAGGGTGGCAGGCTCAGGAGTGGGAGAGCCTATCGCGGCCTGGTCAGTCGGAGTTAGCTCCACCCCCTGTCCATTTATACCTGCCGTGTTCTCTTCCTCAGTGCTTGTTATTCTTCTTGGATTCCTGGCCCCACTGCTGCCTTGCTCCAGCCTGCTTCTGCCGTGCTTCTGCCTTGCTTCAGTTCCGCTTATCCTGCTTCGCTTTGCCCCTGGCTTGCTTCCTGCTCCGTGCTCTCGTTGGTATACTCCACTACATCCTGATCCGGACTGACTCATTCACCGCTCCGTTTCCTCGCGGCGTTCCGTGGGCTACTGCCCCTTCCCTTGCGTTTTCCCTGTTTGTACTCCCTTGCACTTAGACAGCGTAGGGACCGCCGCCAAGTTGTACCCCGTCGCCTAGGGCGGGTCGTTGCAAGTAGGCAGGGACAGGGCGGTGGGTAGATTAGGGCTCACTTGTTCCCTTCACCTCCTTCCTGCCATTACACTGGGAGTCCGACTTCCAGGTGATCTATCTCGCCTTTATGCGGTGAACTTTCCCTTGCTTCTTCAACGTATAAAGGCGGACCTGGACTCTTGGACGTCGGGCACTTTCACCTGGTTTGGTAGGTGTGCGATTTTTAAAATGAACATTTTACCACGGATTCTGTATCTCCTACAGGCCCTACTGATACATATCCCGCGCCCGTTCTTTCAATCTCTGCTGTCCCTGGTGCACAAATTCATATGGGAAACCGGCACGTATCGCCCGATCCTTGCTTTTTCGTGTAAAGAGGGAGGGGGGCATTGGTCTACCGGACTTTGTCTCCTATCATAACGCCTCCCACTTGGCACGAATCTTAGACGGGTTCCGGCACGGCGGGATAAAAGAATGGGTATCTATGGAACAGGCTTTTATGACAATCCCCTTGCAGGCACTACCTTGGTTGGGCAGACATGTTCCCCGGGTCGCGCGGACATACCCGATTTCAGGAGGCAGGGTTCAAGATTCTGTCCCGTTGGTATAGGGTGCCTTCCAGATTGCATGCAATGATCCCGGCGGCATTGCCATTATGCTGGAGATGTGGGGACCATGTGGGTACAATCATGCATATTTTCTGGGACTGCCCACTCCTGAATGGGTTCTGGTCCGAGGTGTGGCGCATTTCCTCAAAATTTATGGATTTCCCCCTCCCGCGATCCCCGGGCCTCTTCCTGCTTCATTTGTGTGAGGTCCCGCTGTCCTCGTATAGACGCTCGGTAGTTCGACACCTGGTAAACGCGGCAAGGGCGTGTGTTCCTGCACTGTGGAGAGAGTGCTGTCCACCGACAGTGGGCATGTGGTTCGGCAAGATTAAGGAGATCATGAGAATGGAGGACCTCACGGCATCAATGAAGGGGACCCATGCCTCCCTCCTAAAAACATGGCGTGATTGGATCCGATTCCAAACAACCGAGGAATATAAGACCATCATGGCCTCGTGAATTCCCACCTAGATCCGGTGTGTCAGGTCAGCCCCCCCCTTCCCCCCCCTTTTTTTTTTTTTTCCTTTCCGTTTTTCCTCTCCCTCTCACTGTCTCTGCTTTTCTTTCCTCCTTTTAATGTTCTCATGCTCGCTTCTGGAATACCATGCACGGCTGCGGGTTCAGGGTGCATATCGGAGATTCCTTAAACATTTGTCTCCAGCGACATGGTACTCTCAGGTGACCCCATGCACTTATGTGATGCTGATAACTGACCTGTGACCTGTTGAATATTTTGCTCTGCCATTGTCGAACTATGTTGTGTATACTTTGAACGTTTTGTGATACAAAATAACAAAATGAAAATAAAAGAAAAAAAAAAAAAAAGAATGTTAATAAGGGTGTGTTAGTTGTTTTTTTTGCATAATATATGAGGTGTATTTGTAACGTCCGTGGTCGCTAACCATAAACTCCTTCCATCCAGTCGACGCCCTTCTCTCCAGAGATGTCTGCACATACGGCCGTCCTGTCCCACAGTGACCACCAGGGTGCGCTCGCGAGTTAATTCCAGACTCAAGGAGCCAAAGCGCACGCAGGTGGGAGATTGAGCTGATTGCTCCCAGAGCACCCTGGTCTATAAGAAGGGCTGTGGCCTTCCTCCCATGCCTGAGCGTTGTTGTCGTACCCAAAGTTTGTCTATGCAAATGGTCTCCTAGTGTTTTCCAGTTCCCAGTGTTCCCCGTTCCTGTACCTGTATCCTGTATCCCGTGCTATCCTGGTCAGGTGCCGTGCTGAGCTGTAGCCGTGCTGTCCTGCTACTCCACGCCTGACGTCTAACTGCAGCCTAGTCCCAGCCGAGCCTGTCTCGCTGTCCGATATGCCACAGGTACACTATACAAACTATAGACTGTGACCTGTGTCCTGTTGGCCAGCTGCCATACCATCAAGGCGATACGGCCCAGTGGGTCCACGAACCCAACGTGACAGTATTAAACGAGTAGTATTTTGTCTGCCCTCCCTTCCCGGTACAAAACCAGTGTGCTTGGGGACCAATCAGGGTCTTCAAAAGGAATTTGATCCTATTGGCGAGTAGTTTAGCCCACAACTTCAAGTCCGCATTTAACGACGAAATAGACCGTTAGCTACAACAATCAGTTTTGTATTCCCGCTCTTTAGGAATGAGAGTGATGTGAGCTTCAAGGGCCTGCGATAATAATTGGGAACCTTGAAATAGATCTTCACAGACCTTTCGAAATTTAGGGAGAAGGAGATGTTTACATTTTTTAAAATAAGAAATAGGGAGATCATCTGGTCCCGGGCTTTTACCGTTTGGCACCGAACTCAATGTTAGAGTGAATTCTTGTAAAGTGAATGGAGACAATAGGGTGTTTTTTGTGATCATTGGAAAGGAAAGGCAAACTCAAAGACCTTAAGAAATCCCCTATATGAGCAGGTGTATTGATATCTACAGGGGGATTATAGAGGGAGTTATAAAAGGACAGGAATTCACAGGTTATGTTATCAATATCTGAAACCTGCAATCCAGACCCAGATCTCAGATATGTGAGATACATCAGCACATTTATTAACAAGGAAGGACATAACTCTGGAGCCCTTTTCTCCGTGTGCGGAAAATTTGAATTGACTAGATTGGTAACGTTTGGCTGATTGAACATTGAGAACATACTATAATTGACGTCTCAGTTCAATGAGGTCATCCTGAGTCGTAAGTGCCAGAGAACTTTTACCTATGGATTCTAGAGAGGATATCTGGGCTAGTAAAGAGTTTCGTTTGGACTGTCTCAATTTTTTAAATCTTAATCCTAAGGCAATAAATTCGCCATGAATCAATGCTTTGTGGGTTTCCCACACAAAAGGGGAAGAGACATCGGGGGTCTCATTGGTAACAAAAAAGTCAGTTAGGGCTTCTTGAAGTTGCGCTACATATCTTTCATTAGCTAGGAGCATTTCATGGAGTTTCCACATCCAGCTTCGAGAGGGAAGGGAAGCAATAGTGAGCTTCATGTGGATAGGGGCGTGATCGGAGAGGGTCAAATTTCCAATTTCGGTGGAATGTATTGAAGGGAGATGGGTTGCAGATATAAACAGGTAGTCCAATCTGTGATAAGTATCACGGACAGCAGAGTGAAAGGTGTAGTCATTATCGACCGGGTGCTGGAGGCACCATATTTCTACTAGTCTAGCCATATGTAGTTTTTGGGCAATCTCCTAAGAGGAGCATGCCTGAGCTGATCTTGTGGTTGAGGATTCTATCAGGGGGTCAATAGCAAAATTTAGGTCTCCACCCATAATGACCATGCCTTCAGGAAAAATAAGGAGTTTATATAGCGCCCCAGTAACCAATCAACCTGGTGTACATTGGGTGCATACAGATTGGCAATCTAAACCTTGGTCCCTGCAAGACTACCCTTTACAAAAATGAAACGACCCTCAGGTCTGAGAGAGCAAGAGTGGGATAAAAGGGAAGGGATTTTTCTTAATAGCAATGCTAGTGTCACGATACGGGGTGTGGACCCACTGGGCCGTACCGCGTAGCGGGATGGCAGCTGGCCAAACAGGAATAGTACAGAGTCTATAGTCCATATAGTCCAGAAAGGGTACCTGTGGCAACTCGGACAGTAGCAAGGCAAACTCGGCTGGGACCAGGCAGCAGGTAGACGTCAGGCGTGGAGTAGCAGAACATGACAACAGCTTCAGCACGGCACTTGACCCGGACAGCACGGGATTCAGGATACAGGAACAGGGAACACATGGGAACTGGAAGACACTAGGAGACCATTTGCAAGACGAACTTTAGGTAACGAACAACGCTCAGGCAAAGAACAAGAGGGCAGAGCCCTTTGTATAATCCAGTAGCATTCTGGGCTTGATTGCAGACTTTCTGCAATTATGCGCGCACTGGCCCTTTAAGACCGTGCATGCACGGACGTGCGCGCCCTCCGGAGACAGTCTCGATACTAGGAATTGAGTGCCGGCGCCTCACAGGGGGACGACGCTGCAGGGAACTCACATGTCCATGGCCGCGGCTGTCGAGGGGTCGTGGCCATAGACGTTCCAGCTAGTACCCTTAGAGGCAGAGTAACTATGGAACCATTGCGAGTAACAGAGGTGAGAAAGTTTGGGGATATTGTGAGACCTAAAATGGGTTTCCTGTAGAAGAAGGATATCAGAACCAGATGAGAAAGATTCAAAGGAAATAATAACACCTCTTAGAGGACCAATAACAAGAGTACCGAACCGTATACATTGTATATCTCGGAAAGGTTTTTGAGTATTCTCATTGTAGCATATTTTAAGATGTCTAATCTCAGAACTGCTTTTCCAGCATATAAAAGCGAATATGATTCTGTAAGTTAAAGGCTATGTTAACCTGTGAAAGGTTTTTTTTTATTATAAAAAGCTCAATCAGTGTGTTTGGTGCAACTTCATAATTCGTTTTTATTAAAAATAATTTTTACTTTTTTAGATACAGATGCTCGGTATTCTGTATTCTGAATACAGAGCAGCTGTATCGTGCGTGGGACTGACAGGTTCAGCGTCAGTGGGTCCTGCGTCTCTGACACGTAGGATAATCTATCACATCTAAGTTATGAATGATCTGCGTGTCAGAGACATGCAGGACCCGCTGACACTATTCCTGTCAGCCCTGCGGACCAGACGGGTACAGGATTAAACATAAGATACAGCTGCTCTGTATACAGAGCAGCTGTATCTCAAAAAGTTAAAATTATTTTTAATAAAAACTAATTACAAAGTTACACAAAACACACTGATTGACCTTCTTATTAAAAAAAAAATAGCTTTCAAGGGTTTGCATAGTCTTTACCACGGAAATGGTTCAATATACAGTTATATATATATATATATACATACACCGCGTTGCAAATGATTATGCAAATGTTATTTTTCGCTGATTTTCCTAAATAGTCTATGCAAATGACAGTCAGTATAATCTTCAAGCCATCAACCGTTGGAGTATAATGTGAATTTTACTGAACAAATCTCCTAATGATAACAGATTTAGAACAGATCAAAATGCACTGTTTCCCATTATTATGCACAACAGAGATCAAAACATTTTAAAGGTTGTAAAGAGAACTAAAATGGTAATTTGTTGAATTTGCAGCATCAGGATGTCATATTTGCAGAAATCAAAAGCTCTTTCAATAAAAAAAAACTTAACAGGCCAAGTTACATGTTAACATAGGACCCCTTCTTTGATATCACCTTCACAATTCTTGCATCCATTGAATTTGTGAGTATTTGGACAGTTTCTGCTTGAATATCTTTGCAGGATGTCAGAGTAGCCTCCCAGAGCTTCTGTTTTGATGTGAACTGCCTCCCACCGACATAGATATTTTGCTTGAGGATACTCCAAAGGTTCTCAATAGGGTTGAGGTCAGGGGAACATGGGGGGCCATACCATGAGTTTCTCTCCTTTTATGCCCATAGCAGCCAATGACACAGAGGTATTCTTTGCAGCATGAGATGGTGCATTGTCATGCATGAAGATAATTTTGCTACGGAAGGCACGGTTCTTCTTTTTGTACCACGGAAGAAAGTGGTCAGTCATAAACTCTACGTACTTTGCAGAGGTCATTTTCACACTGTCAGGGACCCTAAAGGGGCCTACCAGCTCTCTGACCATGATTCCAGCCCAAAACATAACTCCGCCACCTCCTTGCTGACGTCGCAGCCTTGTTGGGACATGGTGGCCATTCACCAACCATCCACTACTCCATCCATCTGGACCATCCAGGGTTGCACGGCACTCATCAGTAAACAACACGGTTTGAAAATTAGTTTTCATGTATTTCTGAGCCCACTGCAACGGTTTCTGCTTGTGAGCATTGTTTAGGGGTGTCCGAATAATAGCTTTATGCACACTTGCAAACCTCTGGAGGATCCTACACCTTGAGGTTTGCGGGACTCCAGAGGCACCAGCGGCTTCAAATACCTGTTTGCTGCTTTGCAATGGCATGTTAGCAGCTGCTCTCCTAATCCTATTACTTTGTCTGGCAGAAACCTTCCTCATTATGCCTTTATCTGAACGAACCCGACTGTGCTCTGAATCAGCCACAAATCTTTTCACAGTACGATGATCACGCCTAAGTTTTCTTGAAATAACCAATGTTTTCATACCTTGTCCAAGGTATTGCACTACTTCACGCTTTTTGGCAGCAGAGAGATCCTTTTTCTTTCCCATATTGCTTGAAACCTGTGGCCTGCTAAATAATGTGGAGTTTTCCTTTGATTGGGCACACCTGGCAAACAAATTATCACTGGTGTCTGAGATTGATTACAATGATACAAAGAGCCCTAAGACACAATACCATCCATGAGTTTGAGACTGGGTTCACACCAGCACATTAACGTACGTAATGAACGGACGTATTTCGGCCGGAAGTCCCGGACCGAACTCAGTGCAGGGAGCCGGGCTCCTAGCATCATAGTTATGTACGATGCTAGGAGTGCCTGCCTCTCCGTGGAACTACTGTCCTGTACTGAAAACATGATTACAGTACGGGACAGTTGTCCTGCAGAGAGGCAGGGACTCCTAGCATCGTACCTAACTATGATGCTAGGAGCCCGGCTCCGTGCACTGAGTTCGGTCCGGGTCTTCCGGCCGAAATACGTCCGTCCATTACGGACGTTAATGTGCTCGTGTGAACCCAGCCTAATTGAAAAACTAATAATTAAAAGTTTATGACACTTAAATCCAATGTGCATAATAATTTGGAACACGGTGCATATATATATAATTTTTTTTATTTTTTTTTATTGTGTATTTTGGGATATAAATTTTTTATACAGTTTGTGTTTGTTTTTTACATAATGTTGGTGAATGTGGTGATAGTACGTGTGGGTATGATTGATCACAGTGTACATGTCATGAACGCTAGATGGCAAGGAGTATGTAGGGGTATATGCACACACACTATAAATGACAGACAAAACTATTTTTTATGATTATTATTTTTTTTTTTTATTATTTTCTTTTTTTTTTATTACGTTATATTTTTGCCTTTTTTGTTTTACACGGGATAATGAGGTAATAGTTTGCATATATGGCCACAATTCCATCTATGCAGACCAAAAAAATTTAAAATTATCCAAAAAAAGAAATATAAAAAAAAATATAAAAAAATTAAAAAACTTGAAAGAGAAAATAAGAAAATAAAAAATTCTTAAAAAGAAAATGTATTTTGTACAAAAAGAAAAAAAAAGGTATTTAGGCAGAAATACTGTTAGCTCGCATCTCACATCAAGGGTCCTCAATGTCTTGCGAGTCCCTATGCTAACTAAACGAAACAAAGCAAACATACTTAAACTTGGGAAGGCAACAGTCCAGAACCCAATTTTCTACCGATTAGCATCCATTTGCCATGGAACCACTCCCACAGGTGACAAAAGAAGTCATCATAGAGTCCCCAGATTACCAGTCCTTACATTCCAGGTCTTCTATACTGGGAGTGTTCCAGAGGAATGGTTGATGTCGGCATAAACTGCTGCAGCTTACCATCCAACGCAGCATTGTGAATCCAGCAGAAGTTGTGGAGGATGAAACTGGCTTGGATAACCAGCGTCACATTATCCGGATTCATCCGCAGAGAGGACTGTAATACCCACCACTTGCTACTAGTAGAGAATCCCAAAGTCGCACTCAAAATGCCGTCATACGGGTAAGGCAGCAGTTAAAAATTTGGCTAAGGTCATCCAAACCACGCCTGAGGTATGGGCACATGAGTTGTGGCGCTAGTCCAATCACTTCATCAGCCACAATGACAAATGGTGCTTTAAGTCCAGAAGATCCCAGCAGATATCTTGGTTCTGGAAGGGCGAGCTTGTTGGACTGAAGCCATTCACTCATTATGGAAGCACTGAAAATGCCTGCATCAGCAGATTTCCCATTCGCTGTCAGTCAAGGCGAACAGAACCACAGAGAAACACTGCTTATAATTCAAGTATAGGGACCCTGAGTGAGGCAAATGTGTTTCCCATCCAGTGCGCCATCACAGTTGGGAAACTGTGCAGAGTGGTATAAGTTCTCAGAAATCTGACGCCAGTTATCTGCCTTGGGCTGTGGCATCAGTGAAATCACTTTGCAGGTCAGTCTGATGATCCGCAAAATGGTGGAGGACACCAGGAGAAACTCGAAATGCAGTGATACAAACAAGTTCTCGGGTTGCCAGGAATCTGTGTAAAAAAAAAACGTTTCAGTGCTAACAATACCAGGGCGACATAGGTCCGACAGCAAACGGTCAAAGGCGGGGATGGACAGACAGCAGTAGCTTTGGAACTTCTCTGGGTGCTGCCGCAGGTCAGAGTAGAGGGTGTGGAAGTCACTCTTTCTAGTCGGGTGAACACAATACCTTCTCCTCCTCTTTGGTTATTCTAGTGTCAGGTCCGTATTTCAGGGTGTCTTCCTTCCCCCTGTTATTTCACACCGAATAACCACCTCTGTAAATTGAAAGCTGAAGGCATGCCTGGAAAGAAGTAAACCAGCCAGAAATGTTGATACACAGCTTTCCCCAGATCAGCCAGGAAGAGAACTGCACTTTATTCAGAACAAAGAAACACACAGGAAAGACCCCTCCCTAGGGATGTGGGAGTGCCCAAGCCCCCACTGGCTTCTCAGCTGCACATTCTTCCGTACACTCTTCTTGCATTCCAGGGGGCGGTGTCTTCCATAGGTGTGTCCGACATGAACAAAGAACTTGTTATATATATATCAGTATATTACACAAAGAACTGAAATGTATATACATATGTGTGAGGATAATATTTTTGCAAACAATATACATGGTAATGATCCCTGACAGTCCCCCCTAAAAATATTATTACTTTATCCCTGAGTCTTGCCTATCAACCTACCACTGACCACTCGAACCAGGCGGGTACGGGTTTTGGATTTCTTCACCAGCTTGAGACGAGCTACTCCTGATGAGTAACCCCCCTTTGTACCTGGACTTCCAAGGTGTCGGAGTGGTCCTAACTTTCCCTATTCTCCTCAGGATACAGGATGGTTGTCTTGGTATAATCTACAAACCGCTGCTGGTTGTAATATATATATATAATTAATCCAGTCTACATTTTTATTAATGGTAATAATTGTCGCACTGTCACTTACTGTCCTAATAGGACTTTTACACCTGCAGATATAACAGGTCATGGGCAGCACAGTGACCTTCACCTCACACCTTCACATAAAACTCCTCAGATTGTAATTTGCAGCACCGTGGCATATTTACACACATTAGAATTATAAACCTCAGACATTATAAACAATAGGGCCTCAACTAATAACATAATGCTATCACCAATCTCATGCTATCACCCTCAAGTTTCGGGTGCCATCAGTTCATTGCCAGTCCTGTACATCATCGTCCCCTTCTTCTCCTGTCTTCTGCTCTTCACTGACTGTCACCCTCAGGGTAACCCACACAATTGTGGAGTCAGACTACGTTGGTGTCCAGTGGGGGAGTTATTATTACCCCCTCCTAGTCACTTACTTATCAAAACACTTGATACTGCTGACGGATTCACTCAGGTCTTTGGTCTTTACTTTGATCTTTGCCGATGTCATCAGGACTTGGTTTGGTCCTTCTCATCTGTCAGACACCGTCTCCTTTAGTTTACGTCACCAGGCTGTACATAACACCTCATGCTGTGAGCCTGGGGTGAGATCCCACGTAGGCAGATTAGTGGAGTTGTATTGTGACTACCACAAACCCTCCGCATCTGTACTCTTCCTCTGGCAAGTTACTTGTCTGGGCGGCTGCTTAGAATTGTGACACTGCCGTCAGTTCATGATAAACGCGTTGTACTGGCTCAGGCTGTGCCTGCCGCATCTCAGTGATGGAGTTAATCGTGTTAAAAGTCTTTTAGTTCATATTTACTGGCACTTGCTGGGGACCCCCAACTCTTGTCAATTGTTAAAATAAATACTAATCTGGTGATAACATCATCCACATACACTATAAACGTTGTTCTAAGTACATACAATAATGTCAGGCCCTTAAATGACATCAAACACCTTTATATAAGGAAAAAACTTCTCTGTTACGATGGACATGGCACCTAGAAGATGTGTAATTATTGGGTACATTTCATTTGCACTTGGTGATACTTTTTCAGCAGGATTTGTACCTTGATCTCAGCTGATTGCCTAGAACATCTCCACCTCACAGAAAAATACACAGATTCCACATGTTTATCTGACAGGTGTCTCAAACCAATTTTTCTTACTCTAATCTGGTTCGTTCTACCTGGGAAGGCCTCTCAAGGTCGGTTCTCTTTGAGGGAGGCGGGTATGATAAGGTTGGCACCGGTCTGCCAGGACTGTTCTGTAGGCAAATCAAACAGCTCTAACAGAATTTAGAAGCATCAGCTGTAAAGCCTGGGACATACTAATTAGATCGTACCACGTCGATCCTTGCAGTCTTGGGGCATATGTGAGGTCATACACCATCAATACAAGTGCTATCAAGAGTGCCTTGGGTGTTACCAGTTTACCTTCCTTTATCCGTCCACATTCTGTCAGAATCTGGTTCTCACGCCTTCCGCTCCCAGTTGGACTCTTCCTGTGAAGAACAAGCTTTTCATAGCCTAATCAGTAATTGATCTTAATCAGATAATTAACTTGAAGAAAAACATTAACAATAACAGATTTATGTTAAACGTTCACACTGGGCAGTAACTAAAACTGATACCTACAAACTGATTCTTCTTCTCTTTATATATATCTATACATACACATATACACTGCACAGAATTCCCTTTCACAACAACAACAAAAATAAACAAATAAAAATGTTTTCGAATGGAAATATTCCGCTTCTGTACCTTTTATCTGACACATCTAACAGTCCAATGCTGAGGCTAGTCTAGAACTTTACATAAAACTTAACCTCAGTATTTAATATTGCCACAACACTTCTTAAATACAGTTATTAAACAAACTAACTTTGGGATAACACTGTTCCCCTGTCACTTACACACAACGTCTGCAGTGGGGAAGATACCGGCCGGGCTTTTCAGGCCCCCCTGAGAACAGGTCTTCACACACGAGCACATTGTCATACACTTCTACCTCGGGTAGTTGTATGTTCTGCAGTCGCTGGGATGGGTAATCTGGCCTGCACTTTTCACAGGTACCTTTGCTGTTTTACCTATGTCATGCCGTGCGCACATCATGCCGGCTGCTACAAACCTAGCGGTGGCATTATTGTATCCAGGGACAAGCCAATTTACTGACACCTGGCCGCACATACTCTTGTTGTCAGTTCTGTCTTCTCTTGCTGTCTCAATTGGCTTACCCGATGATCCAATAAAGTTCCTACTACCAATGGGCCCATAATTGTGGGCGATGCCAAAAGCGTACCTAGAGTCAGTGTAAATGTCGGCCGCACTGGCGTAGCTATAGGGGCCGCAGCGGTCGCAATTGCGACCGGGCCCCGAAGCCAGGGGGGCCCACGGCCCCCCGCACCACATCAATAAAAAGTTACTATAGTAACTCGGGCCGCGGGCCCCTGTTACTATAGTAACATACTTTACTTACCTTCCTGGAACCGGATCGCAGCGGAGGTCCTGACGTCAAGCGCTGTGCGCAGCGCATGACGTCACAGCGCTATACGCCGCGCACAGCATCGAGACGACACAACTCCCGCCGCGGCCGAAGAGGAAGTTAAAGTTAGCCCTGACTGGCGGGGTCCGACTCCCGGGACCCGCCAATCAGCTGTTTTAAAGGGGCCGCAGCACTCGTACGAGAGCTGCTCCCCTTCATTCCTGTCACTTCATTCCGGTCACACTGTGAATCCGTGTCGGCGATTCACAGTGCGGGCGAGTAGTGAAATGAAGGGGAAGCAGCTCTCGTACGAGTGCTGCGGCCCCTTCAAAACAGCTGATTTGCGGGTCCGAGAGACACATCAGCTATTGATGGCCTATCCTGAGGATACGCCATCAATGTTTAGGAACTGTACAACCCCTAAGCCTACGATGTAGCAGGCTTAGGGGGCCCATGAGACAGGATCACAGATTGTGTGATCATGTCTGCTGGGCCCTGTATCTAAGCCAATCACATGGTAGGCTTATATACATGGCCCATGTGTGATCCTGTCTGCTGGGCTCTGTATCTAAGCCAATCACATGGTAGGCTTAGACACATGGCCCATGTGTGATCCTGTCTGATGGGCCCTGTATATAAGCCTACCACACTGTAGGTTTAGATACAGGGCCCCAGCACACAGTAATCTTATACTGTATAAGATTACTGTCTGCTGGACCCTGTATCTAAGCCTACGTTGTGGTAGGCATAGATACAGGGTCCCACAGACAGTATTACACATGGGCTCTGTATCTAAGCCTAACACACGTGTTACTAATCATTTTATGTGTGTTTTCTTACAGGTTCGGTCGTTGGACTATGTCGGATTCTAGGACTACTTCGATGAAAGCTCTTTTTTTTATTATCAATAAAATGGTTAATGAGGGTTGTGTGGGTTTTTTTTTATTTCAATAAAATATTTTTTCTATGTCTTTGTGTTTTTTTTAAACTATATTACTACCGCCTTAGTAATGGCCGCCGGCTGATTGACAGCATCCATTGCTAAGGCGGGGCTTAGTGTTAGCCGGTGCAGAGGCTAACACTAACCCCCTTTACTACCCCGGTACCCACCGCCACCAGGGGTGCTGGAAAGAACTGGGTACGATCCAATACCTGACCATCTGTAGTGATGGTCGGCCACTGGGGTGGCCGCAGGCTGGTATTATCAGGAGGGGAAAGGCCAAAAACAGTGGCCCTTCCTACCCTGGTGATGCTAGGCTGCTGCTGCTTTATTGTATCTGGCTGTTTATGAAAAATGGGGGGGACCCCACGTCATTTAAAAAAAATAAAATTGGAAAGAACGATGTGGGGTCCCCCCCAATTTTCATAACCAGCCAGATACAACACAGCAGCAGCAGGCAGCATTACAAGGGTGGGAAGGGCCACTGTTTTTGGCCTTCCCCAGCCTAATACTACCAGCCTACGGCCACCCCGGTGCCTGCCCGTCACTACAGATGGTCGGGTACTGGTTCGTACCCGGCTCTTCCCAGTACTCCTGGTGGCGGTGGGTACCGGGGTAATAATGGGGGTTAGTGTTACCTCTGCACTTGCCTTAGTAATGGAGGTTGTCAATCAGCCAGCGGTCATTACTAAGGCGGTGATAATAAAGTTTAAAAAGATACAAGCACATAGAAAAAATATTTTATTGAAATAAAAAAACACAACCCTCATTTTATTGAGAATAAAAAAAACGCAGTCATTGAAGTCCTCGAATCCGAAGTCCAACAACCGAACCTGTAATCATGTGGGGTACTGTCTGCTGAGCCACTGTATCTAATCCTATCATGTGTGGTACTGTCTGCTGAGCCACTGTATCTAATCCTATCATGTGTGATACTGCCTTCTGAGCCACTGTATCTAATCCTATCATGTGTGATACTGTCTGCTGAGCCACTGTATCTAATCCTATCCATAGTTTATAGGGTCGTAGTGCTATAGATATGCTATGCTGTCTCATATACACACTTTTTTTTGGGCGGACACATATGTATTGGGGCTATTTCCCTGACATTTTAAGCCCTGAGGGTAAGTTCACACGGCAGCGTCTGTTACGACTAAAATTACGGTGCTGTTTTCAGGAGAAAACAGCACCGTAATTTCAGCCGTAATGGCATGTGCAGACGTCTTTCGCTGCGTCCATTACGGACGTAATTGGAGCTGTTTTTCTATGGAGTCCATGGAAAACGGCTCCATTTACGTCTGAAGAAGTGACAGGCACTTCTTTGACGCGGGCGTCTTTTTTACGCGGCACGTAAAAAAAAATGACCGTCGGCACAGAACATCGTAAGACCCATTCAAATGAATGGGCAGATGTTTGCCAACGCTTTTCCGCATTTTCGGACGTAATTTAATGCTAAAACGCCCGAATTACGTCCGTAAATAGGGTGTGTGAACCCAGTCTTAGTGACGCGCCCGGCTGCTAGTGCTGCATTGTTGGGTCACTTAGGAGACCCAGCGATGCAGCTGAAAGCTGCGGACCGTCGGCCATGAGAAGTTTGCGGGGGGGGGGGGCCCAGTAAGAATTTTTGCATCGGGGCCCATGAGCCTTTAGCTACGCCCCTGGTCGGCCGTCTTACCTTCTGCCAGGTTACAGTCTCAGCGAGCACCTCCAGCTCCGCTCCTTGAGAGGAACAAGAAGGTGAGAGTGGTTTCTGGGTAATTTACCTGGTGCCTCGTATCCTGTCTTGTACATACTGTATATGATGAAGTATCTCTACATTACAAATTTACATTAAAATCCCATGTCACATATAGATAGAACTTCTCAAAGGGGTGGCGTCTTCATTCTCTAAAATAAAACCAAATATTATACACTTCTCCACAATCATCTGATAATCCAGAACACATTTTCAAAACCCCGTGTCTCACAGTATCTATAGTTTAATACATCTGAATTAACATCAAAACACATTAAATCTGATCACATCATAACACATAAATATCGTAACTTTTATAAACAACAGCGTATGCGCAAAGATAAGAAATGTATTTAGGTTTGTAGACATTACTGATATATATATATATATATATATATATATATATATATATATATATATATATATCTCTAAAAGCAGTGCATATTGAAATCCTTTGTCTGCAAACTGCACCCAGTCAGCCCCTCCCAAACACAGCATACTACAGGGGGGAGGGGGGTCACATACTCACTCCTCACAGCTTCTAGTCTCACAATCTTAACACTTTCAATGCCGGCAAAACAACGTACGTATCTGCAATCATTCATCACACCATTGTATAGGAATTATCTACGTTCAAAACATCAAACACATAATCTGTAACAGTCCAATCTGTCAGCCACCATCTCTATATTATGATGACGTGTTGTTTCATCTGTGAACAGCGTCCAGCACACTAGAATGGAATCTAAAAATAGAAAAGACACTGCAGCATGTGTTACAAATGACAAAATTAACAAGGCGATTATTTCATACTGATTTGGTTGGGCCGGGCGTGGCCACATTAGGGGCGGGGGTCGGGGCAGCCTCTCCCATTGGAAACAACACACTCGACATGAGGTACAGACGCCATTATAAGGTGGGGGCTGCTCCTTACAGAGCCATTATAAGGTGGGGGCTGTTCTTTTGTTTTCTAATACATATAACATAATATAATACCTTTCTTATTCCTAACTTCCTCTTCTGCAATCCTCTAAAGCACTTTCCATCAACTTACTACCTTCCAACTTCCCTTTGTTCTCCAGAATACCTTTTTCCCAATCTGCGGCTTGCAGCCGCCCTCCTCTGTGGATTCCACACACCTCCATCAATTTCTTCATTTTACTCACATACTGCTTCCCTTCTCTTCGCTTCACTAAATCATATGCCTAACAGTCTATATTATACAAGTAATTTATATAACAATTTTCGGTCAACGACTCCCAGGCCTCGCCGGAAATATTAAAATTTCTCAGTCTACAGCTCTCCGGTCCGCCGAAATATTACAATTTCACAGTCTACAATGTATCCCTGTACATCTCGCTGGAATATAACAATCTTTATCTAGACTCTCCGGCCTCGCTGGAAATATTAAAATGTTGCAGTCTACAGCTCTCCGATCTGTTATATAATCTTTATCTAGACTCTCCGGCCTCGCTGGAAATATTAAAATTTCGCAGTTTACAGCTCTCCGGTCTGTTATATAATCTTTATCTAGTCCCTAATTAGCCAGAGGATGGTTAGTCGGGCGCGACTAAGGTCTCACAGGTTTGCGACCTCACAGCAGAAAATATCACCTCTGTCGCCTGAGATAATCCAGGAAATCAACAAAAGGGTTCTACAGATCGCCACATGACTGTCCACTAACACAGATAAGACGAAGAATTATAAAATCAACTCGCTTACCGTGTTATTTTGGAGGTGATCAAATTCCTTATCAGTGGGCAATCCTGGGTCCACTGTTTCACCCTGTGATTGTCGGTTATCCAGATTTTTATATTTCCTCGAGTGAGGTCCCTGTTCGGGCGCCAAAGATGTCAGGTCCGTATTTCAGGGTGTCTTCCTTTCCCCTGTTATTTCACACCGAATAACCACCTCTGTAAATTGAAAGCTGAAGGCATGCCTGGAAAGAAGTAAACCAGCCAGAGATGTTGGTACACAGCTTTCCCCAGATCAGCCAGGAAGAGAACTGCACTTTATTCAGAACAAAGAAACACACAGGAAAGACCCCTCCCTGGGGATGTGGGAGTGCCCAAGCCCCCACCGGCTTCTCAGCTGAAAATTCTTCCGTACACTCTTCTTGCATTCCAGGGGGCTGTGTCTTCCATAGGTGTGTCCGACATGAAAAAAGAACTTGTTATATATATATATATATATATATATATCAGTATATTACACAAAGAACTGAAATGTATAAACATATGTGTGAGGATAATATTTTTGCAAACAATATACATGGTAATGATCCCTGACACTAGCATTGGTGCTTGCTGTCCGAATCGCTGAGAGAGGAGCCAGTCCAGGAGAACATCATCCTCAGGATTGCAGGACATCTTTGCAGTGAAAAAATTGCCATAAATCAGAGCTAGATCAACAGGGGAATCAAAAAGAACCCTCAACAAAGCAAAAACGCAAGAGAAAATGGCACCAGAGCGATCATGTGACTTATTCAGAGGGTTGGGACTAGTAGTGACATCATTTCCAGCGTTCCACATTTTTTTGCGGATCCGTGAATACTGATGACACACGGAAGGATTGTGGAAGGTTTTATGCATACAAATTCTTGGCAAATACTGATAACGGATCTGTGCTTTTGCGGACCGCAAAGACACTATGGTCATGTGCATGAGGCCTTACTCAGACTCACCGTTCATGGTGGACCAGAGGGTACTGGTAGAATAGAGAGGGCACCCCATAGTGCTAACCATGGATTGAGAAATCCTCGTGAGCTCCACAACCGACTTATAAAGGAAGAGGGCCTATTCTGAAAGTAGTACACCCTAACCCAGTGTTAAGGGAAGTTTTTGGGCAGTCTCTGGGGGGTGACGGTCGTAAGCATGAGGTTCCAATGCACTCAATCCAACTGGTAGGAAATTTGCATATTCAGTAGGCAAAATGGATGACTGAGGATGACCATGTTTGGCTGCGCCCCTCATCTCTTGGTTCTGACATGCTAGGGATGATAGAATAAATACACCTAATGAGAAGTAGAGGGGTGTAAGTTTATAACAGAAGAACTGGAAATTAACTGAGGGCTCAGTGAATTAGGGGAATTAATGCCAACTCAGAAGAGAAAACAGGGCAGAGCCTACCAGATTGGATGAGGTCTGTGCTTGAGGTAACAAGCCAGCAGCAGCAGCACGTCCTTCTTGTGGAGCTGGAAAGGAGGGGTCTGTGGCCAGGAAGTATTATAGGAAAGTAAGGAGTCCGTGCTGTAGGCCCATTGTAATAGCATAGAAGAGAGGCAGAATTTAAGGCCCTCGCCGCTAGGCCAGAAAAGCCAGGGACTAAATTAGAAGATCCTGGCTGACCGCAAGATGCTGCGGCTGGAACAGTGTGTGGGCTGGCCAATAATTAAAATGAGGGGAAAAGGTGAGGGGAGCCTGGGAGAAGAATCCCCCTAGAGAGCTGGAACGGTGGACCGACAGGGGCTGTTGGTGGCTACGTAGCTATAGGCTACGGGAGAGGCCTCCATGGCAGTGACCATGATTGGCTATGGAGTGAATTAACACCTCAGGGAAGAGCGAAATAACGGTTTTTTTTACAGGAAGGGTATTCCCTAGTCAGGACCAGTTCAAAAAACTAAGTTCCTTTGGGCAGGGTGATTTTCATATTCCCCCGTCCTAGACCACCAATAGTTTGATATTGAGTCGGTATTACCTCGCAGCAATGAGTCGTGCTCTGCTAGGTAGGCAGGCAGGCAGGGGTGGGTATGATTGCGCAGTGACATCTCTGCCTCAGGCAACAGGGCAGCTGAACTGAACTTTCCCTCTTGTTGACCCCGCTGTGGGTGAACAAGGGTGTACAGTGCAACTGCCTCAACCTGTTTCCTTGTTTTGCTATGGGCGGAGGCAGAGAGGCCCAACACTCTATGTTTCCCCAACTTAAAAGGGCAAGAAAGGGAAAATATCTAAAATATTCTTTTTTAGGTAGAAACAGAACTGCAGAACCTACATATATGTCTGCCTCCTACTGTCATTAAAATAAAATTAAAATGGATAAGGTCAGTACCAGTAGGAAGATATAGCCTGCACAAGAGGGGCTAGTGGTTAATAATATCCACGGCATCTGAGCGGTTACAGGGAGAGGACTCCCTCTGTCCCCCGATAGGCCCCACACCACAAAATCGCGCGGTGCCAGAGTGGTTTCCTTGCCAGACGGGGCTTAGTGAAGGCCTAATAAGAGAGCAGAGAAAGTGGCAATACATTGCAGTCCATAAGTATTGCAGTGTATTGTATGAGCGATTCACCGATCGTATAGTAAAATCTCCAAAGGGAACAAAAAAAAAAGTAAAAAAAATAATAAAATTGTGAAAAATATTTTAAAAAAGTAAGATAACTCCTTCCTGACATTCGCCGTATATATATATATATATATATGGCGGTGTCAGCAAGGGGTTCTGCACAGCGCAGTACAGTTTTGACATGATGATGTTGAGCCAATGCCATCACCAGCAGGTGTCAGCTGTATATTACTGAAATGGCCGGGATTGGAGTTAGCACCGACCCCGGCCATTTAATCCCTTAGATGCCGCGGCCACAACATCTAAGTGGTTTGAAGCCCACCGCCCCTCTTCCTGTGACACGATTTCTGGGGGTGTCGATTGTTATAGCAATTGTACGCCAAACAATGGTCTCCAGGTCTGCCATGTATGGAAGCCTAATAGGCTACCTGTCACAAAAGTAGTGCATTGAATTATAATTAATATATAATTATAATTAGATTAAATAGTGATCATAAAGTTGCATTTACCCCCAAATGATACCAATAAAAACTACAGCCCATCCCACCAAAAATAAAACCTTATACAGCTTAGTCGACGCAAAAATAAAAAAAAGTTATGGCTCTTAGAATATGGCGACACAGAAAACAAATAATTTTTTTTTACAAGTGTTTTTAATGTGCAAACGACATAAAACATAAAAAAAGATATCACCGTAATTGTATCAGCCTGCAGAATTAAGTTGAAATGCTATTTATAGTCCCAGGTGAATGGCGGAACAAAAAGGAATAAAAAGCAATTTCAGAATTGCTGTTTTTTTGTCACCTCGTCTTCCAAAAAAATGGAATAAAAAGTGATTAAAAAGTCCCAAAATGGAACCTATAATAACTGCAGCTTGTCCTGCAAAAATCAAACCCTGACACAGTTCCATTGACGGAAAAAATTAAAAAACATCCTGATGTGAATGCCATAGAGGAAAATGTCTTCCTGTAGTAAAACATAAAGATCTCTAAAACTGACCCACCACATAAAGTTAATATCTCATTAATACTGCACGGTGAACGCCGTAAAATTTAAATAATAACCAATGCCAGAATCACTTGCCTGACAAAAAAATTTGATGAAAGAGATCAAAAAGTTGCAAGTACCCCAAAATGGTAACAATAAAAACGACAAAATAAAAAAAAGGGGTTCAAGTTAGGCGAGGATCGAAAAACATCCTGATGTGCAGGCCAGAGCGGAACATTCCTTCAATTTCAAGAATTGTCAGAGCCTTAATATTTGGGTACTATAAAGGGGAGGGCCCAATAAAAGCTGCTGTAAGCAAGGGTATCCATGTTATAATTGGGCAACACTTTCCCAGCAATGTTTCCCAAACTACAAAGTAGGAAAGGTCCCAAAAAAAGGGACGTATTGTGTTCCAAAAGGGGGATAAGACAATTGGCCTGTGCATAAAGGCTTGCTTCAAAGTGTACCAGACATATATAGATTAGTAATTTTATTGTTTACATTATTATACCACCTGATTATGTACTTTGCCCAGCTTACATATGCCCCCACATTATAAACTGAAATACCAGTAAAACTCCAAGCAAAACCACTACCAAGCAAAATCTACGCTCCAAAAGCCAAATGGCGCAGCTGCCTCTCTGATGAGCCCTACAGTGTGCCCATACAGCAGTCTGGTGCACATATAGAGAATTTCGATACCTGGGAAAAGCCACTTAACAATTTATGGGGTATGTGTCTCCAGTGGCACAAGCTGGGCACAGCATATTGCGCACTGAAATGGCATATCTATGGAAATAAATCACTGCACAGTCATTTCTGGAAAACACCTGTGTGGGTCTAAATGCTCCCTACACCCCTTGATAAATGCCTTTAGGTGTGTAGTCTCCGGAATGGGGTCACTTCTTGGGGGTTTCTTTTATCATATCAGGACCTCTGCAATTGTGAACCAATGCTGTGTAAAGCAACAAATTAGCCCTCAAATGCGCGTGGTACTCTTTCACTCCTGAGCCCTGTTGTATGTCCAGAAAAAGATTAGGGCCACATGTAGGCTGTTTCTAAAACCAGGAAAAACTGTATAATATTTAGAGAGCTGTCTTTTCACCATGGCACAATATATTGGGCACTGAAATGGCATATCTATTGAACATTTGCCATTTTCACTCTGCAACATCCACGGTGTCCTTATTTACACCCGGGAGGTCAAAATGCTCAGTATACCACTAGATGAATTCCTCAAGGGGTGTAGTTTTCCAAATACACTCACTTTTGCCTCAGGGGCTCTGCAAATGCTACATGGCACCCATAAACCAGTCCAGCAAAATCTGCGCTTCAAAAGCCAAATGGCGCGTCTTTCCTACTGAACCCTGCCATGTGCCCAAACAGCAGTTTATAAATACACATGGGGTGTTGCCGTACTCGGGAGAAATTGCTTAACAAATGTTGGTGCTTTTTCTCCTTTATGCTTGGTGAATATGAAAAGTTTTTAGCTGAAACTACATCTTATTGGATAAAATATAATTTTTAATTTTCACAGCAGTTTTAATGAATTATATTAATTTATCAAGGGGTGTAGTTCCCCACACAGACTCACTTTTAAAGGATTTCTACTATACTGCATTCTTAGGCTAAGTTCACACTACCGTTAATATACGTTTGCCTCTCTTCCGTCAGAGGAAGAGAGGATTGAAAGATTAAATTGAAAGCGACTGTTCCATTAGAATTACCATTGATATCAATGGTAATTCTTTTGTTTCAGCTGCTTTCCGTTTGTCTTCGTTCGCTAGGTTTCCGTTTTTTGACGGAAGCAAAAGTGAAGTCTGCACAACTGCAGTCTGCAGTCTGAACACCTGTAGGGTCAAAATGCTCACTACACCCCTAGATGATTTCCTTGGGGGTGTATTTTCCAAAATTGGGTCTTTTTTTGTGGTATTACTTATCTTTTTAACATATCAAGCCTCTGCAAACCTATAGTGTTTAGAAAAAATACTACTAAAAAGGAGACCCCAAAATCCACAAAGTGCTCCTTTATTTCTGGATATTTAGCATACTAAAACACAATTTGCCTATAAGGCAACTAACCCTGTTTCCCACACTACCTTCAGAAGGTATTGAATTGTTCTATTCACATAATTCCTAATAATGAAAATAACCTTTATTAAAGGCACGTAGCCGATATACTAAAAACAACCCATGAGCCCAGAAACGTTAACACACATATAGATGTAATGGTCAGTCTCTGCTAACAGCAGCATTTGCCCCATTGTACCCCTGAGGACGCCTTCTCGGAGGAACATGTAAGGGGGGCTTTGTTGAATGTTTTTAACATACCATCAGCTCAGAATCAATTCTGGGATAGCGGTCTGCAGAAGCTTCCCTCTAGTATAGACAGTATATTAATTCTACTGCTGTCAGCAGAGACTCACCATTACAACTATATGAGTGATAACGTTTCTGGGCTCATGGGTTGCTTTTAGAATATAGACTACATGCCTTTAGTAAAGGTTATTCTCATTATTAGGAATTATGCGAATAGAACAATTCAATACCTTCTGTTAGTAGTGGGGAAAATAGGGTTAGTTGCGTTATAGGCAAATTGTGTTTTGTCATGCACTTTACCTGTCACCTAATATAATATTTTTATTTTTTGTTTATTGTATTAGAGGTTTCCAGTAGCATACTAGGGCCTCACATGGGATATTTCTAAAAACTGTAGATTCAGGGTAATAAATATTGAGATGTGTTTCTCTGTTAAGATAAAGGGGGGGGGGGTTACGGGCACCACCGAAACAGTAACTGAAAAATGTGGCAAAAAAGCACAAACTCTACTATGAAGTATAATATTTATTTATTTATTTAATACAAAAAGTGAGCAAAAAATTCAAAACATCTAAAACCAGACAAGGAAGCGGTCCATGTGTAATATCACACAGGGACAACTGCAGCAATCACTCATGAGAAAGTGTAGAAAAATGTATACAAAAGAGAAAGATCATGTATATGACCTTAATCATCAATAATGAAGTAGCATAAGTCTGTGTGTAGGGTATAGACAAACTATTAGACTAATGTAATTGTACTAAATATAGATAAGCGTGACAAAGCTGATGAATAAGCAAAGAAAGAAGTACACGGTATATGTCCCAAAATGTACCTATCCCAAAAAATTATTGGGGTAGGAATAAATATAACAATAAAGTGCTAGTGCAATAAGCCCTCCTTTTAATAAAGATGGGATATTTATGTATTGACATAAGAATATAAAAAAATACAGAAATACAAGCAATATATGCCAAAGATCCAATAATATACATGACCTGTTTAGCGTTGCATTGTGAAAAACCACCCCATGTGTAACGCTGCCAACTAGCGCAGCTTTGTCAGGGGTAGCAGGGTGTATTCACACAGTGAATTCCACACGGCCGAAAACCGAACCGAATACCGCAGGTGTTTTTACCACGATTTTCATGAGTCACGGTAAAATAAAAGCACATGCATTTTTTCGGTGCGGTTTGCAGCGGTTTAGTCACTCACAGGGCAGGAGGGGGTGGCTACTCTGGCACTCCTCAGACTGTGTGTAAGACAACGCCCTCTGTTCATGGATTGGACAGAACTGCTCACGTGAGCAGTTGTAGCCAATCCAAGAACAGTGGGAGTGTCTCAGACTCAGGGCCGGATATTGGTTACACACACAGTAACAAAATACAGGACCCAGAGTACATTTCTTGTTAGCATTTCTCTTTTGAATAACTTGGGAGATATTCAGGTTCAATTGAACCTGAGGCCAAACTGTGCACAGTTTATTTGATTTAACTTCAACCTCAGGGTTATCACTAGAAGAGGCGGAAAAGGAACCAAAACGAGGATGAAAACCATAATTATAGAAAATGGTGCGGTATCAAGAGCAACATGGTGGTGACTATTTATAGCAAACTCCGCTAAAGGAAGATATGAGACCCATTCTACTATTATCAGTAATATAAAATCTAAGATATTGTTCTAAGGTTTGATTAAAATGCCCGTTTTGACTATTAGTTTCAGGGTGGAATGCAGAAGAGAATGACAACTGTACCCCAAACTTCTTAAAGATGGCCCTCCAGAAGCTAACCACAAATTGTACACCTCTATTAGAGAAAATATTTTCTGGAATACCATGCAGGCGAACCATTTGATCTACAAATAGTTTAGACAAAGTTATGGAATCATGGAGTTGAGGCAACGGAATAAAATTACACATTTTACTAAAACGATCCACCACCACCCAAATGACTGTCTTCCTTTCGGAGGGAGGTAAATCAGTGATGAAATCCATGGACAGATGAGACCAAGGTCTCTGTGGAATAGGAAATGGCAGCAGTTCACCCTTAGGTTGACATCGAGGAGACTTAGCACGAGCACAGACATCGCAAGCAGAAACATAGTAACTCACATCATGAGACAAAGATAGCCACCAATAGAGCCGTAAGACCAATTTTTCAGTTATCCCTGGATGACCACACAAAACAGAATCATGTAACTCATTGACAAAACGACATCGTAACTGAGGAGGTAGAAAGAGTTTCCCTGCAAGAATGGTTTGCGGAGCAAGTTGCTGACATTCTTTAATTTCAATAGTAAGATCAGATGATATTGCAGAAACCACTATCCCTTTAGACAAAATAGGTTCAGGATGAAAGTCAGGGACCTGTGAGGAGCAAAAACGTAGAGATAATGATAAAACTCCCGACACTTCGGTAAAGTTTGTGTGGGACTTAATCACAGCACAGCGTGATCTCGCGAGATCACGCTGTGAATGACAGCACAGCGTTATCTCGCGAGATCACGCTGTGCTGTGTGAGTAAGTCCCACACAAACTGTCGGGAGTGTGAATAGACATCGAGTCCTGGCTGGAGGCTATGTCTATTCACTCTCAAGACACTTCAGTAAAGTTAATGCAGGTGTATGTGACAGCACATCGTGATCTCGCGAGATCACGCTGTGAATGACAGCACAGCGTTATCTCGCGAGATCACGCTGTGCTGTGTGAGTAAGTCCCACACAAACTGTCGGGAGTGTGAATAGACATCGAGTCCTGGCTGGAGGCTATGTCTATTCACTCTCAATACACTTCAGTAAAGTTAATGCGGGTGTATATGACAGCACAGCGTGATCTCGCAAGATCACGCTGTGCTGAGTACAAATGGACATGAATGGAGAGAAGTGTATGACACTGATTGGTTAGCATCATACACTTCTCTTTACAACGCCCACTTGGTCAAAAGTTAAAAAACGCCCAGTTGGTCATTAACCGCCTCCCGACCGCCCACAGTAAATTCACGTCGGCATTTGCTGGGCACTGTGCAGCGCCAACGTGAATTCACGGTGGGCGTTAAAAGCGCGATCCGGGTGTCTCAGAGTAGTGCTGACACCCGGATCGCGCTGTTATCCCCTGCCTCTGGTCCCGGAGACATGATCGGGACCTAATTGGTTCAGGTCCCGGTCATGTGATCGCAGGGAAAATTTGTTGTAGCAACGAACTGGAAAGTTTGTTACTATAACAACCTGGAAAGTTTGTTGCTACAACAAACTTTCCCGAGGACCGATTGCAGGTGCTGCAATCGGTTATAAGGCAAAACCGGAGGCCATACAACAGCCCCCGGGTCTGCCATGCACGGCAGCCTATGAGAACCAGCCGGAGGCCGGTCCTCATAAGCTTTCTGTCAGTGTGACTCTCAGCGTCACACTGACAGTTTAGAATACATTACACTACCTAGGTAGTGTAATGTATTATAGTAGCCATCAGTGCTGCAGGTCTTCAAGTAAAACAAGTAAAAAAAAAAAGTTATAAAAATGTTTTAGAAAAGTGTAAAAACAAATTATAAGTTACAAAAACAAAAAATGCTTTTTTTCCTATAAGTCTTTTATTATAGGAAAAAAAACGAAAATGTAAAAAAAAGTACACATATTTGGTATTACCGCGTTCGTAACGACCCAATCTATAAAACTCTAATATTATTTTTCCCGGACAGTGAACACAGCGAAAAAAATTATTAAAAAACAATGTCAGAATCACAATTTTTTGGTCATCAACCCTCCCAAAATATAGAATAAAAAGTGATCAAAAAGTCGCATGTACCCCAAAATAGTACCAATAAAAACTACAATCCGTCCCGCAAAAAACAAGCCCTTACACCGCCTTTTTGACTGAAAAATAAAAAAGGTATGGCTCTCAGAATATGGTGACACAAAAAAGAAATAATTTTATCGAAAAGTGATTTTATTGCGCAAACGCCAACATAAAAAAACGATATACATATGATATCGCCGTAATCGTATCGACCCGCAGAATAAAGTAAAATGTAATTAATAGCGCACGGTGAACACTGTAAAAAGAAAAAACAAAAAACATTGTCAGAATTTATGTGTTTTTGTCACTTTGCTTGCCAAAAAAATCTAATAAAAAGTGATAAAAAAAATCACATATACTCTAAAATGGTACCAATGAAAACTACAGATTGTTCCGCAACAAATAAGCCCCTCGCACGGCTCCGGTGGAGAAAGAATAAAAAAAAGTTCTGGCTCTCAGAATATAGCAACAGAAATTGTGCAGTGTACAAAAGCGGATAAGATCGGGCGCCATTTATCAGTGCGACATCGGCCACATATCTGCGGATTATTTATTTACCGAATTATTATACCCTCTTATTATGTCCTGATGTACTCTGCCCAGCTTACACATGCCCCCACATTATAAACTGAAATACCAGCAAAACCCCAAACAGAACTACTACCAAGCTAAATCTGCGCTCCAAAAGCCAAATGGCGTTCCCTCCCTTCTGAGCCCCACAGCATGCCCAAACACCAGCTTACGTCCACATATATGATATTTTATATCCGGGAGAACCCGCTCAACATTGTATGAGGTATTTGTCTTCAGTGGCACAAACTGGGTACAACATATTGTGCATTAAAATGGCATATCAGTGGAAAATTTTAATTTTCACTTTGCACCATCCGCTGCGCATTAACGCCTTTGCGCACCACGGCTTAATAGCATGTCGTGGTGTGGGGGGTTATATATGGAGCGGGCTCATGCGCTGCGCCCGCTTCATGTTCTGCAGGTGTCCGCTGTGTATTACAGCTGACACCCGGGACTAATGGACAGGAACAGCGATCGCATTAGTATTGCAGTGTATTGTACCAGCGACCTAATGATCACTCGTTCCAGTCACCTAAAGGGACTTTTGTGAGGTTTCCACTGTTTTGGTACCTCAGGGGCTTTGCAAATGCGACATGACACCCGAAAACCATTCCAGATAAATTTGAGCTCCAAAAGCCAAATATTGTTCCTTCCCTTCTGAGTCCTGTCGTGGGTCCAAACAGCAGTTTATTACCGCATATGGCATATTGCTGTAATCAGGACAAATTGCTTTACAAATTTTGGAGTGATTTTTCTCCTTTATTCATTGTAAAAATGAAACATTTCTATGTTTTTTCAGAAAAAAAGTAGATTTTCACTGCCTAATTCCACTAACTTCAGCAAAAAAACCTGTGGGGTCAAAATGCTAACTATACCCCTAGAAAAATTCCTTGAGGGGTGTAGTCTTCAAAATGGGGTCACTTTTGCGGGGTTTCCACTGTCTTGCTCCCTCCAGGGCGTTGCAAACACGACATGGCACTGAAAACCAATCCAGCAAAATCTGCGCTTCAAGAGCCAAATGGTGCTCCTCCATTCTGAGCTCTGCCGTGGGTCCAAACAGCAGTTTAGTACCACATATGGGGTATTGCCGTAATTGGGAGAAATATCTTTACAAGTTTTGGGGTGCTTTTTATTCTTTATTCCTTGCAAATATTTTTTTTTTTTCATATTTTCTCAGAAAAAAAAGTAGATTTTCACTTTCACAAACTCCAATAAATATAGCAAAAGACCTGTGGGGTCAAGATGCTAACTGTACCCCTAGATAAATTCCTTGAGGTGTGTAGTTTCCAAAACCGTGTCACTTTTGGGGGATTTCCACTGTTTTGGCACTACAAGACCTCTTCAAACCTGACATGGTGCCTAAAATATATTCTAAAAAAAGGAGGCCCCAAAATCGACTAGGTGCTCCTTTGCTTCTGAGGCCGGTGTTTCAGTCCATTATCACAATACAGCCACATGTGGGATATTTCTAAAAACTGCAGAATCTGGGCAATAAATATTGAGTACATTTCTCTGGTAAAACCTTCTGTGTTACAGATTTTTTTTTATTACAAATGAATTTCAGCAAAAAAAAATAAATTTGTCAAATTTCCCCTCTACTTTGCTTTAATTCCTGTGAAGTGCCTAAAGGGTTAAGAAACTTTGTGAATGCTGTTTTAAATACTTTGAGGGGTGCAGTTTTTAATATGGGGTGATTTATGGGGTCTATCTAGTACATAAGGCCCTCAAAGCCACTTTAGAACTGAACTGGTCCCCTGTAAAAAAAGCCTTTTGAAATTTTCTTGAAAATGTGAGAAATTGCTGCTAAAGTTCTAAGCCTTGTAACGTCCTAGAAAAATTAAATAATGTTCAAAAAACGATGCAAATATAAAGTAGACATATGTAATATGTGAAATAGTAACTATTTTGTGTGGTATTACTATCTGTTTTACAAGCAGATACATTTAAAATTAGAAAAATCATAAATTTTGCAAATTTTCTCTACATTTTGGTGTTTTTCACAAATAAGCAATGAATTTATTGACTAATTTTTTCCACTAACATAAAGTACAATATGTCACGAGAAAGCAATGTCAGAATCGCTTGGATAGGCAAAAGCATTCCACAGTTATTACCACATAAATTGACACGTCAGATTTTAAAAAATGGGGCTGGTCCTGAAGGCCAAAATGAGCTTGGTCCTGAAAGGGTTAAGAAGCTACTTAGCATAAATCTAAAATTGCTCATAACTTGCTAAAAAATGATAATTTTTTTCAGATAAAAACCACTGTTGTTATTTACATTACAGCGCCGATCAGATTATGTAGGAGATAGTGCACTTATAATGTGGTGACAGAGCCTCTTTAATCAAATAATTTGTTTTTGCGTCGTTGCATTCCAAGAGCCATCATTTTTTTTTTATACTTAGTATGCTTGAGAATTACTTCTACTACAGTTTAAGGCTATGTTCACACAGAGTATTTTGCAGGAGGAATATCTGCCTCAAAATTCAGTTTGGAAGTTTGAGGCAGATTTTCCTCTCCCTGCACGCCGATTTTCGCGGAGTTTTTCGCGGCGTTTTTCGCCCGCGGCCATTCAGCCGCGGGCATGAAACACCGCGAAATACGCTTTCTCTGCCTCCCATTGAAGTCAATGGGAGGTCAGAGGCGGAAGCGCCCGAAGATAGGGCATGTCGCTTCTTTTTCCCGCGAGGCAGTTTTACTGCTCGCGGGAAAAAGAAACGCCGACGCCTCCCATTGAAATCAATGGGAGGCATTTTCGGGCCGTTTTTGCTGAGTTTTGCGACGCGGTTACCGCTTCAAAAAACTAGGCAAAATACTCTGTGTGAACATAGCCTAAAACTGACAGGAAGTCTATTATGGCATGGCCTAATGTGCATACATTCATGGCAGGCTTGGGGCCGAGCGATCGCCATGACGTAATTATATGTCTTCATGGCTTAATGTAAACCAATCCGTGACGTACAAACACATTCTGGTTGCTTAGCCCCATCCCGACATTTGACGTATGGCTACGTCATGGCCGGGTAGGGGAAGTATGGAGCGGGCTCACGGATGTATATTAGAGCCAACACTTCACAGTAACGAGCAGGATAGCACTCGAGTGCGATCCCTCTTGTTTAACATGTTAAATGCCACGGTCAACAGCCACCACGGCATTTAAATAGTTAGAAAAGGGGGGTGACCCCCTTTAGCAGATCATCGCGCCCCCCGAAATGCAATCGCGGGGTGGCGATGGGTGCTATGGCAGCCTGAAGGCATAATGAAGGCCGCCAGGTCTGCCATCTTTGCGCTCCTATTAAGCCCTGCCTCCGGCAGGGCTTAATAGAAGCCTGTCCGAAAGACGATATACTGCAATACATTGGTATTGCAGTATATAGTGCAAGTGATCCAACAATCGCTGGTTGAAGTCCTCTTAGGGTATGTTCACACGGCAGCGTCCATTACGGCTGAAATCACGGAGCTGTTTTCAGGAGAAAACAGCTCCTGAATTTCAGACGTAATGGCATGTTGCCGGCATTTTTCGCTGCGTCCATTACGGACGTAATTGGAGCCGTTTTTCTATGGTGCCAATGGAAAACGGCTCCAATTACGTCCCAAGAAGTGACAGGCACTTCTTTGACGCGGGCGTCTTTTTTACGCGCCGTCTTTTGACTGTCGGCACAGAACATCGTAAAGCCCATTCAAATGAATGGGCAGACGTTTGCTGGCGCATTGCCATGAATAGCACTGTCTCCGATTCCAGCACTGTTTTTTTTTTTCTCCTGGGACCACTGTTGTGTTGGCTCCCTTCAGGCTAATTTTCTGTTGTTAGCCAACAGGTTATGAGCTACCCTCTACCTGCCTCGCACTGATTGCATCAGAGGCAAAGAAGCTAGAATCCCCCCCCCCCCATTGTCTAACTACAGCAAATTAGTATATAGGGAGCCAACACAACAGTGGGCCATATCTCTGGAAAAAAAACAGCGCTGGAATCATGGAGATAGGTCAGTAAACCAGTTCAACTTATATGACCTGCTGAGAGGTCCTCTTTGATGGGTTAAATAATACAACTTGTCCCGTAAAAAAACAAGCTCTAATAAGGCTTTGTTGACGGAAAAATAAAAAAGTTATGTGAATGGTGTGGTACTGCGCATGCTTGGCCACCCCTTCATTTACTTTCTATAGCGCTTTAATGTTATGACTGATTGGGTGTAAATATTTATAAATAGATATACAGCACAAAAATATTAATGGAACACTTGGCTATGTTCAACTTCGAAAGTGTTGGTGCAACTTTCAAATTAGTTTTTATTAAAAGTCTTTTTACTTTTTGAGATACCGCTGCTCTGTATCCTGTATACAGAGCAGCTGTATCATTCGCTGAATCCTGTACCCATCAGGTCTGCGGGACTTATGTTCATAACTGAGATGTAATAGATTACAGGTTGATCCTACGTGTCAGAGATATGCAGGACCCGCTGACACTGAACCCGTCAGTCCCGCAGATCTGACGGATTCAGTTCTTAGCGAACGATACAGCTGCTCTGTATACAGGATACAGAGCAGCTGTATCTCAAAAAGTAAAAAAACTTCTAATAAAAATGAATTTAAAAGTTGCACCAAACACACTGACTGCCATTTTTATAAAAAAAAAAAAAAAAAAGCACTTTCAAAGGTTTACATAGCCTTTAAAACACACATCAAGTCTCGATGAATGAAAAATTAAAGTTGAAAATCTTTATTGATATAAATTCTAAAATTCGTTGAGAACTAAATAACGTATCATCGGTCAAAAGAAAAAAAAAACATCAACCAAATGAGGGCTGGATTCCAAATCACCCCAAAAATCTAAGTAAAAATGTTTTAATTACCGGTGGATCCAATTTGTGTGAGTTTCCTCATGACAACTCATAATCAGAATCAGTAGCGTGTGTATGGCTCCCACATGCATGTATGCACCCCCGATAAAATCTGGGCATGCTTCTGAGACAGCTAGTTCTGGGAATCAGTGAGCTTCTGGACAATTTGTGGCGTTACTTAGCAGCGTCAGATGCACTGATTTATAATGTCCCAGAAGTTCTCAATTGGATTCAGGTCTGGGGAATGTGAAGGCCAGTCAATGGCAGCAATGTCTTCATCATCCATGAACTGCCTACACACTCAGGCCACATAAAGCCGGGCATCGTCCTGCACCAAGAGAAACCCAGGACCCACTGCACCAGTGTAAGTTCTGACAACAGCTCTGAGCATTTCATCCCGGGATCTAACAGTAGTCACGGTATTGTTGGCACTCACACGGTTTGTTTGACCCTTTAAGGATATGCCTCCACAGACCATCACTGATTTACCACTAATGCTGGATGATGTTGCAGGCAGCATAACATTCACCATTGTGTCTCCAGACTCTTTCGCATGTGCTCAGTGTGAACCTGCTCACATCTATGAAGAGAACAGAGCACCAATGGTGGAACTGCCAATTTTGGTGTTCTTTCGCGAATGGCAATTGAGCTGCATGGTGCTGGGCTGTGAGCAAAAGTCCCACTACAGGACGTCAGACACTCAGAGTTTGTTTGGTCAGAAACATGCACAGTAGTAGCCCACTGGAGGTCATTTTGTAGATCTCTGGCAGTGCTCCTCTTTGAATAAAGGGTCTGACACAGGTCCTGCCAGTTGTTGCCCTTCTATGGACTTATCCGGCTCTCCTTGAGTTGGCCATGTTGCGACGGCACGTATGGATGTGCCATTCTGGAAGAGCTGGACTTCTTGTACAACCTGAATGGGCTGTAGGTACTGCCTCATGCTACCAGTAGTGACAAGGACACTAGCAAAACTAAAGAATCAGTTAGGAAGGATAAGGAGAGCAGAATTGACTGCAGCCGCCACCTGCAAAACCATTCCCTTTTTGGTGGTTGTCTTGCTGATGCCTCCCCAGTGCACCTGTTGTCACTTTCATTTGCACCAAAGAAGGTCAAGCACTTATGCTTCTTAACTGGACAGATTGATATCCCTGAAGTTTAATGGACTTGAGGTTATAGGCTAGGTTCACACATCGGGGTTAAAATGCGTTCTTTACTGCGACTGCAGCAAAACAGCGCAGTCTTGCCGCGGATGTGACAAAAAACTTATTTTGACTGCGATATATAAAGTCATGCTGTAATGCTTAACCCCTTCGCACTCCATGACATACTATTCCGTCATGGTAACCACATCGTTCGCGCTCCATGATGGAATAGTACATCACGGGAGGAACGGCCATTTCGGCCGTCCTCCCGACACATACAGCAGCTGTGATAACTGCTGTCTCGTACAGCAGTTGCCGCAGCTCCTTCAGCGGGGACCGATTGCGGTGTCCCTGCTGATTAACCTCTTAGAAGCCACGTTCAATAGCGATCGCGGCTTCTTAGGGGTATAGCCACCATCGACGGCCCGCTACATGATAGCGGGCGGCGATGGTTGCTATGGCAACTGGAAGCCTAATAATGGCCTCCGGCTATGCCATCTATGGAAGCCTAGTGGGCCCTGACTAAGTCAGGAACCACTATGCTTGCTGTCAGCGAGTGGCTGACAGCTCTAATACACTGCAGTACGAACGTAGTGCAGTGTATTAGAATTGAAATCAGGGCCTCCTGCCCTCAAGTCCCCTAGTGGGACAAGGTAAAAAAGTTGTGTAAAAATAGAAAAAGAAAAGTTTTAAAAGTAATACAAAGTAAAAATCCTCCTTTTTCCCTTATCACTCCTTTATTATTAATAAAAAGCGTCCGTAACAACCTGAACTACAAAAGTATTTCGTTAACTATCCCGCACGATGAATGCCATAATAGAAAATAATAATAAACTATACCAAAATCAAAATTTTTTGGTCACTTCACCTCTCAAAAAATTTAATAAAAAGAGATCAAAAAGTCGCATGTACCTAAAAATGGTACTGATTGAAACTACAGTTCGTTACACAAACAACAATCCATCACACAGCTTTCTTGATGGCAAAATTAAAAAGTTATGGCTCTTAGAATAAGGCAACACAAAAAGTAAATGATGTTTTATAAAAAATATTTTATTGTGCAAACTCCATAAGACATAAAAAAAAATATAAACATATGGTATCGCCGTAATCGGAACCCCCTCGCAAAATAAAGTGAATACGTAATTTATAGCGCACGGTGAACACTGTAAAAAAATAGAATAAAAAACAATAGTAGAATTGCTGTTTTTTAGTCACCACGTCTATTAAAAATAGAATAAAAACTGATCAAAAAGTTGCATACACCCCATGAAAACTACAATGAATTCCTCAAGGGGGTCACTTTTAAGGGGTTTCCCCTGTACTGATACTTCAGAAGCTCTGCAAATGTGACATGGCACCCAGAAACCAATCCAACAAAATCTATATGCCAAATAGCACTCCTGCCTTTCTGAACCCTGACGTTTGTCCAACCAGCAGTTTATGACGATATATGGGGTATTGCCATAATCAGAAGAAACTGCTTTACGAATGTTGCAGTGCTATTTCTCCTTTATTCCTTGTCAAAATTAAAAATTCGTACCTTTTAACGGAAACTTTGATTTTCAATTGCACAGCCTAATTCCACAAAATGCAGCAAAAAAAACTGTGGCGTCTAAATGCCCAATATACCCCTAGAAAAATTCATTGAGGGGTGTAGTTTGCCAAATAGGGTCACGTTTGGGGGGTTTCCACTGTTTTGGCACCACAAGACCTCTTCAGCCTGGACATGGTGCCTAATAAAAAGGAGGCCTCAAAATCTTCTAGGTGCTGCTTTGCTTCGGAGGCCTGTGCTTCAGTCCATTACGACACTAGGACCACATGTGGAATATTTCTCAAAACTGAAGAATCTGGGCAATAAGTATTGAGTTGTATTTCTCTGCTAAAACCTTCTATTTTACAGAAAAAAAATTGAATAAAAAGGATTTTGCTGCTAAAGTTCTAAGCCTTGTAACGTCCTAGAAAAAAAAAAGAATGTTCAAAAAATGATACCAACATAAAGTAGACATTTTTGGAAATGTGAACTAGTAACTATTTTGAGTGGTATAACCCTCCGTCTTACAAGCAGATGCATTTAAATTCAGAAAAATTCAATTTTTTTTAAATTTTTGCTATTTTTCACAAATAAACACTGAATGTATCAAACAAATTTTACCACTAACCTAAAGCCCAATGTCCCATTAGAAAACAATCTCAGAATCGCTTGGATAGGTATAAGCATTCCGAAGTTCATAAAGTGAAATATGTCAGATTTGAAAAATGGGCTCGGAACCTTAAAGAGGCTCTGTCACCACATTATAAGTGCCCTATCTTCTACATAATATGATCGGCGCTGTAATGTAGATTACAGCAGTGTTTTTTTATTTAGAAAAACAATAAATTTTGACAGAGTTATGACCTACTTTAGATTTATGCTAATGACTTTATTAATGCCCAACTGGCTGAGCGTCATACACTTCTCTCCATTCATGTATTCAGCACATAGTGATCTTGCTAGATCATGATGTGCTGTCACTTACTCACACATTAACGTTACTGAGGTGTCTTGAGAGTGAATAGACATCGCTTCCAGCCAGGACGCGATGTCTATTCACACTCCCGACACTTCGGTAACATTTGTGTGGAAGTTAATGACAGCAAGCGTTATCTCGCGAGATCACTCTGTAAATGACAGCTTACAGTGTAATCTCGCGAGTTCACGCTTGCTGTCATTAAGTCCCACACAAACGTTACCGAAGTGTCAGGAGTGTGAATAGACATCACGTCCTGGCTGGAAGCGATGTCTATTCACTCTCAAGACACTTCAGTAACGTTAGTGTGTGTGTAAGTGACAGCACATGTGCTGAGTACATGAATGGAGAGAAGTGTATGACGCCCAGTTGGGCATTAAGAAAGTCATTAGCATAAATCTAAAATAGGTCATAACTCGAAATTGAACGTTTTTCTAAATAAAAAGCTCTGCTGTAATCTAGATTACAGCGCTGAGCACATTATGTAGAAGATAGGGCACTTATAATGTGGTGACAGAGCCTCTTTAAGGCCAAAACTAGGCTGCGTCCTTAGGGGGTTAAAGAGAACCTGTCACTAGATCATATCAGTTGAACTCGTTAACTGACCTACATAGCGCTGTCTCCCTCATTCCAGCGCTGTTATTTATTTTTTCTTGGACGCCCTTTCCAGAGATATGGCCCACTGTTCTTTTGGCTCCTTATATGCTAATTTTCTGTACTTAGACAGTAGGATTGAACTAACTTCCCTGCCTCTGATGCTGACCTATCAGTGCAAAACAGCTTGACGGTAGTTCATGCCCTGTTGGCTAACTAAAGCAAATTAGCATAGAGGGAGCCAACACAACAGCACATTATATATCTTGAAACGGAGAGGGCTCAGGAAACAAAAAACAGGGTTGGAATCAAGGAAGCAGTGCTATTCAATGTCAGATGAACAGTTCAACTTTTATGACCTAGAGATAGGTGCGCTTTAAAGGGATCCTGTCATCACCATCTTACCTTTTAAAACGTCCTGACCCTGTAGTGCCCGCTGCTGTCCATAGTGCATTGATGTGTTCTTCTCTCCGTTCTTCTTCTTCTTGCCCGAAATATAGCCATTAAAAGTTTTACCGCCTTTTATGCTAATTCATTTTAGCTTTGTGACGCACAATCTTGACTCCGCCCACGTACGCCGCCTGTACAGCCCTAATTGCCGAACTCTCGGTTCACATCTCGCGCATGCGTGCCTCACCACCTTCCCTGCTTCATTCATCCGGAAATATTTAACTGCGCATGCGCCGCGCGGGTACACACCCCGCTCGCTTCGTTCACTCAGCTGTCAGGAGACGAGGGCTGGATTAGAAGAGGAACCGATGGCATATGATGACGTCACACAGAGCGCCGAGCATGCACAGTCCAATAATGTGAGAACATCTACTTTACAGTCTCAATACGCAAGCGCGGCATTTCATGTGCAGTGGAGTGAGAGAAGCTGTCAATCAACAACAAGGAGGCGGAGCCAACTCTGAAACGCCGGAGGAAGGAAAATCTGACTCTTTTCGAGTGAAGATTTGACTCTTTTGTGGTCATTTGCATACGGCGCGGGACTACTGAAAACCGGAATACTAAAAGGTACAGAGCCGACTTTTAACTTATTTATAGGTTAGTTAACAATGATTTTTCACCCACTTTCACCTTCCCTTCACTTTCCCTTCCACCTGCTGTACACCCCGGCCCTGCCACACAGTGTACAGCGATGCCATTCGTCGGAATGGCATCAACTCCTCCTCACATGCACTCTGCGCTGTGAGGAGGAGGAGATAGAGCGCAAGCGCCGGAAAACCCGGCCATCACTCGGGACACATCCCGGTGATGGCCGTGTAATACCCGGCCCCATAGACTTCTATGGGAGCCGGGCGGCCGGGTACCCGGGCGAAGATAGAGCATGTCCTATTTTTTGACGGCCGGTTTTCCTGGCCGTCAAAAAATCGGTCGTGTGAATAGCCCCATTAGGGGTCTATTATTCCTAATGTAGCCGGGTGCCGGACGATTTATGAACGGCCGGCACTCGGCCGGGAAACCCTGCCGTGTGAATGAGGCCTTATTCACACGTCAGGGTCCGAGTGTCGGCCGATAAAATCGGCCGTTTTGGGTCGTTTTTCCCGGCCGGTTTGCATCCGTTCCGATTCCGTTCCGTGTTGCCGTTTTTAACGGCCGATTTTGACCCGTTTTGCATCGGTTTTTTTCCCTGTCCGTTTTAAAATCGGATGAATATCATTTAAATTTGTTGCCACACATAGCCCTCTGTAGATAATGCCACCCAGCCCCCTGTATGTAATGCCACCCAGCCCCCTGTTGGTAATGGCACACAGCCCCCTGCAGGTAATGCCACCCAGCCCCCTGCAGGTAATGCCACCCAGCCCCCTGAAGGCAATGCCACCCAGCCTCCTGCAGGCAATGCCACCCAGCCCCCTGCAGGTAATGCCACCCAGCCCCCTGCATGTAATGCCACCCAGCCCCCTGCAGGTACTGCCACCCAGCCCCCTGCAGGCAATGCCACCCAGCCCCCTGCAGGTAATGCCACCCAGCCCCTTGTAGGTAATGCCACCCTGCCCCTTGTAGGTAATGCCACCCTGCCCCTGTACTTAATGCCACCCTGCCCCCTGTAGGTAATGCCACCCTGCCCCCTGTAGGTAATGCCACCCAGCCCCCTGTAGGTAATGCCACCCAGCCCCCTGTAGGTAATGCCACTCAGCCCCCTGTAGGTGATGCCACCCAGCCCCCTGTAGGTGATGCTACCCAGCCCCCTGTAGGTGATGCCACCCTGTCCCCTATAGGTGATGCTACCCTGCCCCCTGTAGGTGATGCCACCCTGCCCCCTGTAGATGATGCCACCAAGTCCCCTGTAGGTGATGCCACCAAGTCCCCTGTAGGTTGCACCCATCACCCCCCCCCCTTCCAGGAGAAGTCACTGACTTCAATGCCCATATATGGACAGTCTAGTCACTGACTTCTCCTGGAGAGGAATCCCTGGCCACAGGGTCGGGGATTCCGCGTCTGAAGTGAGTGACGTCACTGTGTCCATATATGGACTGTGTAGTCACTCACTTCTCCTGTAGCGGAATTCCCTGCCACAGGGTCGGGGATTCCGCTTCTGAAGTGAGTGACGTCACTGTGTCCATATATGGACAGTCTAGTCACTCACTTCTCCTGTTTCGGAATTCCCTGCCACAGGGTCGGGATTCCGCGTCTGAAGTGAGTGACGTCACTATGTCCATATATGGACTGTGTAGTCACTCACTTCTCCTGTAGCGGAATTCCCTGCCACAGGGTCTGGGATTCCGCTTCAGAAGTGAGTGACGTCGTTGTGTCCATATATAGACAGTGTAGTCACTCACTTCTCCTGTAGCGGAATCCCCAGCCACGGGGTCGGGGATTCCGCTTCAGAAGTGAGTGACGTCGCTGTGTCCATATATGGACAGTGTAGTCACTCACTTCTCCTGTAGCGGAATCCCCGGCCACGGGGATTCCGCTTCAGAAGTGAGTGACGTCGCTGTGTCCATATATGGACAGTGTAGTCACTCACTTCTCTTGTAGCGGAATCCCCAATCCCCGGCTGGGGATTGGAGATTCCGACTTCTACAGGGAGCAAAAAAAAGACCCACCTCCTCCTCACATGCACTCTGCACTGTGAGGAGGAGAGAGAGCGCGAGTGACGGAATACATGGCCATCACACGGGACACATTCCGGTGATAGCCATGTATTACCCGGCCCCATAGACTTCTATGGGAGCCGGGTGGCCGGGTAAACGGCTGAAAATAGGGCATGTCCCATTTTTTGACGGCCAGGTTTCCCGGGCCGTCAAAAAATCGGTTGTGTGAATAGCCCCATTAGGGGTCTATTGTTCCTAATGCAGCCGGGTGGCGGCCGATTTATGAACGGCCGTCACCCGGCCAGGAAACCCTGTCGTGTGAATAAGGGCTTAACATAACTAGATTTTATGTGGACTTCCCTGACACTAAACCTAACTACGGCGACGATTCCCTGACACTATACCTACTTAGATTATTCCGAGCTTTCCGGACGCTAAACCTTACTATGGTGACGGGTGCCTGACACTAAACCTATCTAGATTATTCCGAGCTTTCCTGACGCTAACAACTGATTTTATGTCAACTTCCCTGACGCTAAACCTAACTACAGTGATGGATTCCTAACGCTAAACCTAACTCCGGTGACTGATTCCTGACGCTAAACCTAACTAACTGTGTTTGATTCCTGATGCTAAATTCCCTGACGCTATACCTGACGGTTCCCTGACACTAACTAACCCTAATACTAAACTACTGTTTCTGCTGACTTTCTAAACTGCCTTTTTTTTTTTTTTTTTATATTTTATAAAGAAAATAAAAAAAATAATAATCCTCAGGGACCAGGGAAAAGTGGCCCCGAAGACTAAAAAGTGGTCAGTGATAGAGATCACTGACCAAAAACGTGGGTGACAAGGGGAACACAAGGACAGGAGTGAGAAGTGGATACAAGTTGGTAAAAGCAAAAAAATAAATGATATATTTGTTATTTTTTAACTACTCTGCTCTGACTCTCTCCACAACCGCTCTCTTCGACTAACTAACTCCAACAGAGAGCGGGTGTGGCAGGATCCGAGGTCAGAGCAGGAAATTCCGTATGCGATCGATGCTATTGGTCGGTCGTCACTAACCAATAGCAGCGATCGTGAAGGCGCGACCACTATGATTGGTCCCTGTCGGAAACAGCAGGCATCACAGCTCGATGAAACACTAGGGGGAAAATGGCGCTGAGCGCGAACGATGCACTTAGAGTAGTATGTCGCTGAGCGCGAAGGGGTTAAACGAAGCAAATAAAGCGCAAAATCATTCTAATAACTTTTATTTGCCTAAGGCCCCATGCACACGACCGTAAAATCGCACGTAAATTACAGGCCCATTTATTTCTGTCTACGGGAGGGTGTCCGTGTCGTAGAAACCTGCCGTAAAAAATAGGACATGTCCTATTTTTTTATTTTACGAACCGTGCTCCTATACTTTATAATGGGAGCACGGCCCGTAAAAGCGGCCTGCCGCGCCCGTAATTACGGGCACTGTCGTGTGCATGGGGCCTAAATGCAATGGAAATACTACACATTCAATTCCAAATCAAAGCAATAACAAATTGTATCCAGTTTGTGTTAATCCTTTAGGGCCTGTTCACATGACCGTTGCCTTTCCGTTGAAGGATTTTGTCGGGTTAACCCCTCAATGGAAAGACAAACGGAAACCTAAGCTTCCGTTTCCCTCACCATTGATGTCAATGGTGACTGAAACCTAGCTAATGGTTTCGGTCTGTCACCATTGTGAGTGTTCCTTTGTTCTTGACGGAACCAAAAGCGCAGTCGACTGCGCTATTGATTCAGTTAAAACTACGGAACCCTGTTACAACGGTGACAGATGGAAACCACTAGCTAGGTTTCAGCAGAACACAGATGATGATGTGAACACAGCCTTACAGAAAGTAAAAGGAATATTGGGCTGTTCAAAAAAAATAGCAGTGCTAGCATTTTTCTTTCAAAACTCAAAGAATGTTTCAGATTTCACTTTACTGAACTAATATTTAGTGTCATAACCATTGTTTCTGAGAACTGCTTGACATCTGTGTTGCATGGAGTCGACCAACTTCTGGCACCTCTGAACAGGTATTTCAGTCCAGGAAGATTGGACTACATTCCACAGTTCTTATGCATTTTTGGGTTTTGCCTCATAAACCAAATTTTTTATGTCACCCCACAAGTTCTCTATGGGATTGAGGTCAGGGGATTGGGCTGGCCACTCCATTACCTCAATCTTGTTTGTCTGTAACCAAAACGTTGTTCGCTTAGGCCCCATGCACACGACCGTAGAATTCATTCGTAATTACGGACCCATTCATTTCTATTGCCCAAGGACACCTTCCCGTATATTTATGGGAAGGTGTGCGTGCCATAGAAAGGCTCCGCAAAAGATAGGGCTTGTCCTATTTTATGCTTTTTACGGACCGTGCTCCCATACTTTATATGGGAGTACGAACCGCAAATGCCGATGGCTGTCCGCGTCCGTCAGTGCCCGTAATCATGGACCGTGATTACGGGCACGGTTGCGTGCAGGGGGCCTTACTGATGTGTTTTGGGTCATTGTCGTGTTGAAACACCCATTTCAAGAGCATTTCTTCTTCGGCATAGGGCAACATGATCTCCTCAGGTATTTTCATATATTCAAACTGATCCATTGTATGCGATAAATAGGCCCAATACCATGGTATGAGAAATATCTGCATATCATGATTTTTGCACCACAATGCTTTACTGTCTTCAGTGTACTGTGGCTTGAATTCAGTGCTTGGGGGTCGTCTGACATACTGTCTGCGGAAAACCAAACCCAGAAAGAACAATTTTGCTTTCATCAGTCCACAAAAATCTCTTTGGGCCAGTCAATGTGTTCATTGACAAATTTGAACCTATGTCTTTTTTGTAACGAGACTTTGCAGAGAGTTCTTGTAGGAAACTTGGCTTCACTTAATCGTCTTCATTGTAGCAGCACGCACTGGTAACTTTAGATCTTCTTTGATCTTTCTGGAGGTGATCATTGGCTAAGCCTTTGCCATTTTGGCTAAGCTCCTATCAATTAATAATTCAATTACTCAGACTGAGCGGCATGTCTTAATTGTTGGCTGTTTTTTTTTTCTATAACTCTACTACACTTACAAGTAAATTACTTGCTATGTAGAAATATCATGTCTACCTAAAACATTGATTTATCAGGTTAATGATGTTAGACTGCTATTTTTTTTAAACACTACTGTATATTGTGTTTTGTTTTTTTTTTTAGCATATACTGTTGAAGAAGCGATGCAAACACAGGCACTATAGGCTGGGTTTTCACAATGGATTTTCTGCTAAAAAAGTATTTTCTTTATAACTTTCCTTCCTTTTGGATTTACTTCAAGCTTTGGCTCAAGAAACCAAGCCAAAAACGACTTTCTCATTCACGTGGAGAGGAGAAAATCCGTGCATGTTTTACGACTTGATGCAAGTGATGAAATCCACAGCTTAAAATGTCCACCACACCTGAGCATGGCCTTACACCTAAGGTCACTTAAAGAGGCTCTGTCACCAGATTTTGCAACCCCTATCTGCTATTGCAGCAGATAGGCGCTGCAATGTAGATTACAGTAACGTTTTTATTTTTAAAAAACGAGCATTTTTGGCCAAGTTATGGCCATTTTTGTATTTATGCAAATGAGGCTTGCAAAAGTACAACTGGGCGTGTTGAAAAGTAAAAGTACAACTGGGCGTGTATTATGTGCGTACATCGGGGCGTGTTTACTACTTTTACTAGCTGGGCGTTCTGATGAGATGTATCATCCACTTCTCTTCAGAACGCCCAGCTTCTGGCAGTGCAGATCTGTGACGTCACTCACAGGTCCTGCATCGTGTCGGCCACATTGGCACCAGAGGCTACAGTTGATTCTGCAGCAGCATCAGCGTTTGCAGGTAAGTAGCTACATCGATTTACCTGCAAACGCCGATGCTGCTGCAGAATCATCTGCAGCCTCTGGTGCCGATGTGTCCTCGCTCGTCCGACACGATGCAGGACCTGTGAGTGACGTCACAGCGTGATCTCTGGAGAACACGGCTGTGTCTGCACTGCCAGAAGCTGGGCGTTCTGAAGAGAAGTGGATGATACTTCTCATCAGAACGCCCAGCTAGTAAAAGTAGTAAACACGCCCCGATGTACGCACATAATACACGCCCAGTTGTACTTTTACTTTTCAACACGCCCAGTTGTACTTTTGCAAGCCTCATTTGCATAAATACAAAAATGGTCATAACTTGGCCAAAAATGCTAGTTTTTTAAAAATAAAAACGTTACTGTAATCTACATTGCAGCGCCTATCTGCTGCAATAGCAGATAGGGGTTGCAAAATCTGGTGACAGAGCCTCTTTAAGGTCCTTTTACACCAGCCCATTTTGGCCCGTACCAGCGCCGAACAATGAGACAGCTCATTGATAGGCACTCTTTTGCTCCTTTCAGAAGGAGCTAGTCTGGGGACGAACGCTCCTTACTCAGAATGCTCGTCCCTACACATTTCTATCATGTCGGCAACACATCTTCCTGTTTACACAGGAAGATGTGCTGCCGACAACGATAATATTTTCGGCATTTAAAACAATACAATCAGCCGCTGAACGAGCGTTTACTCGTTAATTGGCTGATCGTTGCCCTGTTTACACAGGGCAATTATCGGGAAAGAGTGTTCTGTGAACACTCGTTTGCCCAATAATTGGACAGTGTAAGATGGCCTTTATTTGAGGGTTACAAGATAACGTCACGCATACTTATTTTTTGAGGTGGCAAATAAAATTCCAAGTTACTCCATTTAGTACCATCAGAAAAATGTATCCAGATGTCAACCGTAAGACAAAAGGACTGTTGGATCCCCAGAAACCCATGAGGATTAGGGCTCATTCAGACGAGCGCGTTCCGCATACGTTTGATGTCCATTGAAATAAATGACAGCACACAAACCCATGCAAATCAATAGGGCTATTCAGACATGTGTGATTTTTAATTAAGTACATCGACATCTATTAGGCCTCGTTTACACGAGCGTGTTATACGTCTGTGCAACGCGCGTGATTTTCACGCGTGTCATATGGACCTATAATAGTCTATGGGGCCGTGCAGACAGTCCGTGAATTTTGTGCAACATGAGTCTGTTGCAAAAACCTCACGACCTGTTCTATATTTGTGCGCTGTTCGCGCATCACGCACCCGTTGAAGTCAATGGGTGCGTCAAAACCACGCATGTCGCACGGAAGCACTTCCGTGGGATGAGCGTGATTCGCGCAACAGCTGTCAAACTATGAATGTAAACAGAAAAGCACCACGTGCTTTTCTGTTTACAAACATCCAAACGGAGTGTCATAATGATGGCGGCTGCGCGAAAATCACGCAGCCGCGCATCATATGCTGATGACACACGGAGCTGTTAAGTACCTTTTGCGCACGCAAAACGCCGCGTATTTTGCGTGCGCAAAACGCACACACTCGTGTAAACGAGGCCTTAGGCTCGATTCACATGAGCATGGCGTTTTGCCTGCGCAAAAGGCACTTAACAGCTCCGTGTGGCAGCAGCATATGATGCGCGGCTGTGTGCTTTTCGTGCAACCGCCATAATTATGACACTCCATTTGGATATTTGTAAACAGAAAAGCACGTGCTTTTGTTTTCAATCATCCTCTTCACTGCTGTTGCGCGAATCACGCTGTTCGCACGGAAGTGCTTCCGTGCGACATGCGTGGTTTTCAAGCACCCATTGACTTCAATGGGTGCGTGATGCGCGAAAAACGCCCAAAGAACGGACATGTCGTGACTTTTTTTCAGCGGACTCACGCTGAGTAAAATCACGGACATGTCTGTACGGCCCCATAGACTAATATAGGTCCGTGAAACGCACGTGAAAATCACGCACGTTGGACAGACGTATTTCCCGTTCGTCTGAATAAGGCCTTAGTGTAATAAACAATTAAGGTCGTGTTCAAATCAGCGTTGGCTTTCAGTTCCAGGTTTCCATCAGGTGAACCCCGCAACGGAAAGTCAAACTGAAACCACAGTCGACTTATCTATTCATTCCGTCGGAAAAACGGACACCTGCCGGAATAGTGACGAACGGAAACCATTAGCAATGTTTCCGTCACCATTGATATCAATGGTGACGGAAACGGAAGATGTGGTTTCAGTTTGACTTTCCGTTGCGGGGTTCATCCGACGGAAACCTGGAACGGAAAGCCAACGCTGATGTGAACAGGACCTAACAACGTGGGCACCATGCTCCGTCGTACCCTGTACCCCACGAGTAAATTCAGAGGTAGCAAAGAGGAACTTATAAACTTCCTAGCAGCACTGATAAGATGCGGGGCCAATACATTCCCACGCCCCAATTCTAAAATAGTTGTATGCAAATGACGGTATTAAACGCGCCATTTTATAAGGCATGTTTATTCCCTAGCAGCAGCACTCTACACGAGTCCTCATGAGTTCTGAATGTTAAAATCCCCTCATGTCTTCGTATTAATAATTCTGCAATAACTGTATAAAGGGTTATAAACGTGTAGATAAAAGAGCCCGCCGGGAACGTGCAGGGAGAGCTCGCGGTCTGTGGAGTTCTTCTTCTTCCTGTTTACAGTCCCTCCCTCTTCAGAGTTGCACGTAGGCAGCAGGGAGCAGTCACCGTGGTGGCCGCGGAATAAGAGCATACGCCATTAGCTTGGCAGCGTCACTAAAGCCGCGCCAGGCCGGGACCTTGTGCCTCCGTTCCATACTGCCTACTTCAGTAACTGTAGCGCGGCCAAATGACCTAAAAGTGTCGTGTATTCATCCACCGTGTAATGTTTATAACACCGCCGCTCACATCACGGCCTCGGGGGAAGAGGTCGTAGGCAGCGCATGCGTGAAACGCCTCCGCCCTATCTTTCTCATGACTTCCTGTTAACCCTTTTGGACGACTGTGTGTGACACGACGGGAACTAATAGAATAATGGCTGATAATCCGATGGTTGAGTGGTTGGAGCATTGTGAACTGGGCGGACGGGGAAGTGATTATACAACTGGGACACTGGCTGTTCTTTATGTGTAGTGTTGTGTCTCACACCCCTCCTGAGGCGTCCAGCTGAGATCTGTAGTTTCCCCTCTCAGACAAAAAGGCTGGCATCAAACAATATGGCTACAGTCACTCACATAATAAAAGCGACACCCGCCACACAGTAAGGGCATGTTCACACGGTATTCAGTTGAGTCTTAAAAATCAGTCGCTGAGTATGCCTCCAAAAGTATTTGTGCCCCATATGCACACGACCGTGCCCGTAACCACGTTCTGTGATTACGTGCACGGCCATCCGCATCTGCGGGCTGTGCTATTATAAAGTATGGGAGCACAGTCCGTAGAATAAAAAACTAGGTCGTGTCTTATATTTTACGGAAGCTTTCTACGGCACGGACACCTTCCCGTAAATATACAGGAAGGTGTCCATCAGACATAGAAATGAATGGGTCCGAATCTACGGTTGTGTGCATGGGGCCTTACTGTTAGGCCTCATGCACACGACCGTAGTGTTTTTCTGGTCCGCAAATTCCAGGACCGTGTTCCGTGAAATGTCATCCGCAGTTCATCCGTATGTAATCCGCAAAATGCGGATGAAAAAAAAAAAGCCTAGGTAAAACAGGATGACGACAGAACTCATTCCCGGTCGTCGCCTAGCAACACTTCCGCAAAACTGCGGATGACACACGGAGGTGTATCCGCAATTTCCACGGGCCCATTGACTTCTATTGGCATGTCCGCATTGAATTTGCGGGCCGTAATAAGACATGTCCTAAGTTTCTGCGGCACGGATTTGCGGACATGCGGAGACCCGTGAAAACACGGATAGTGTGTATGGGCCCATAGAAATGAATGGGTCCGCAATTCTCCCGTGGATTTGCGGAGGAATTGCGGACGCAAAAACACGGTCGTGTGCATGGGGCCTTAATAGCTGCTATGGAGGGGAGAGACACTTACATTTATTTTTCTAAACAGCGGAACAGATTTTTTTGTGCTTTTTATAAAAAAAAATAAACCCTAGTAAAGTTCTTGCGAAGTACTTGGACGACAACCATTAGGCTCCATTCAGACATTGCGGTTAAGGTGCGGTTAGAACTGCATCGAAAAAATGCATCCGAAAACAGCAAAAATTTTTTACCGCAATTTGGTTTGTTTTTCGATGTGGTTGCGGGTAAAAACGCAACTGCATAAAAAAAGCAGAGCAAAGTAAACTGGCCATAGACAATGATGAGTCCTCGTAAACCAATTATTGCGTCTGTAGTACCAGAATGATGGGATGCAACCACATGAAACCGTCACTCAAATTTCCTCGCATGCCCATTGATTTTACTCGTGGGTTAGGCCGAATTCAGATACAGTATACGGCCATTAAAACAACGGCGGTCACACGGCCGTTGTTTCAACGGACCGTGTGAAGGGTCCGTTGAAAGATAGAACATGTCCTATTTTCTGAAGTTTTCACGTATCCCTCTATAGACTCAAGTCTATGGGGATCTGTGAAAACGGGACTCGGACGTGAGAAACTGTAATTTTTCTCGTCAGAGTTTGCACTCCTTCGTGTGAGCTGGCCTAAGAGACATGTGTACACCTCACTGTGAGTTTTCCTATCAGCCTCACACACAGTATGGTGGCACACATACCCATACTGGCGGCACACTTACTACAAAGCCGTAGTCACTATGAATGGCTACGTAGTAATGACATCCAGAATATGGATATATAAACATCTGAATGAGACCTAACCGAATACTAGTTTAAGGGTATGTTCACACAACCTATTTTAAATACAGGCCCCGTAAAAAAAGAAGTGCATGTCACTTCTTGAGCCGTTTTTCATTGGGTCAATAGAAAAATAGCTCCAAAAACGGCCGTAAAAAAACGCCTCAAAAAATGCTTGATGCTTAAAAAACGGCTGAAAATCAGAAAACAGCTCTGTATATTACAGCCGTTTGTACTTTAGCGTGTGAACATACCCTTATAGGGCCATAGCACACAGGCTCTGTATTACAGACACAATACCCGGCGCTGCCAGCCCCGCAGTTCTACCCAACAGAACTTAGATAACCATAGAAACCTGTGGGGATCTCAGTTTGGTTGAGTAGAACTGCGGGGCAATGAGGTATAACCAGGCATGCAATAATATTAATGTACAATAAATGCAGACAATAATGCAGCACAAATGATACACAAACAGAGGTCATCCATGGCTGGTAGTCAGGTAGGCTTATATCTTGTAATGTGTAAACAGTGGTCTTACAGTCACTACACATTAAGTACTCCACATAAATAGGCCTATAATTGCCATAAAGTACATCTTGACATGTAAGCAATATCAACTCTGCCCGAGCATACATATCTGTATTCCTAGTCACGAGACACATGGTTCCTGGAGTACTGAAGAGGTTACCAAAACTTTTCGTCTTCCTTGTGGCAGCTCTAGAGTTAAAAAATTGAAAGCATAAGCCTGACCGGAAGGTGGCGCTGCGCCCCAGCAAGAGTTCGCCGTTCCCTTGTGACCACCAGGTGGCGCCTGCGCGCCTCATTCGACTTCGAGCTGCCGAAGAGCGAACAACTCGAGCCGACCGTGAGCCGTCTCCAGCCCGCTTCTTATTTATGTTCTAACCTTGGAGTCGGGATTGGGGGCTTCTACTTTAGTGGTCTTCCGTCTTAAAGCCGCGCACAGCTCTTTTGGTTGGGATTAGTAGGAGGCGTTGGGACGAGGCCCTCCCCCGGGAGGCGCGCTGTGTGGGAGACGAGGTAAGTTGTAAAATGGCGGATACGTGTGTGGAAGTTTTCTCGGTGCGGCCTTGTTGTTGAGAAGCTGAGTTGTTGTTTTTTTTCTTCACTTCTGTTTTTGTGGAGGCGCTCGGAGGAGAGATGGTGTTAGGGCCTCGGCAGGGAAGCGGCGGTGGCTGGTGGTGGCCGGGGGTGGGTGGAGGCGGAGAGAACGGAGGTGGGGGGAGTGTGGAGGACGCGGCCTTTTGGGTTTTGCCCGGTTTCCCGCTGTCCGGGCACGTAAACACTTGTTTTCCCTCCCTTTCCAGCCATATTATACGGCCTTTAGTGCGGCCCGCGCTTTATTTACATGCTGTATGTTTGTTATGAGCAGAGGAAGAATTCCCTAGTGGGAGCTGAAGGCGGGGGGCGGCCGCCCTGCACACAACCTTGGGAGCTGTACCCCCTGACTATGGCCGGAACACGGAGTTTGATCATCACTTTGGCGCCAGTCTCTGGAGAGTACCAGGGAGGAATAACCTGAGCGGCGCCGGTCACTTCCCGCTGGAGTTTGTTTACTCGTCACTTCTGGAGTTTCCAGCTTCTATGATCAGGGATGGCAGCCTGTGCACACATCATTACTGGCCAGAATAAAGTGACCAGCAGTATGATCAGTCCTTCAGCTCTGCTGTCAGAAATCCTCATCCGCTTTTATGTAGATACAGCTGTTTTTGGGGAGACTGGGTGACATCTGACCCCCCCCCCCATAAAGAAGTCGTCACCTATTATGTAGTGATACGTCCCCTGTTTCTGTATTGAGGTGTTAGGCGGAAGATTGGACACTCAGATTTTTTTTAACAAAGCTTGTTGATTAGCTCATATGGTATGGTGGCCATATTGGTTGGCTCCGCTTTCCCAGAAACCGATAGATACAACTTCTTACAATTTGCGAGGGGGGGTTGCACCCCTGGCCATTACAGAAGTGTTTGGTAGGGGGTTTGGGTAAGTAGTCTTGTGTATTAGTGGAGTATGCTATATTTGGGTTGTTTGCAGGTTTCTCCTCCAGTCATAGTGCTCGCCCTGTGTCCTTATGTCATGTATATGTGTAACTGATATGCTGACTAGCTATTCTCTGCTGCTGTATTTTTGCTGTGCACTGGAAATTTAGGGCTAATAAAAAATTGGGGAGGAAGGTTGTCTTTTTAGTTACTTTCCATCAGTCTGTGGCACATGGAGAGGGGTTCTCTACATCTATAACCTGTGGCTCCGCACCTGTTTGTGTGCAGCTGTCAGGACATGTTAGGAGTTGTAGTTTTACAGCAGCTGCTAGTTCACATGTTCTAGGCCACCGGCTGTAGACTGCTGCGCTTCTCCCTACTTTTCTGTTATATACAAGTTTTAATATCTGAGAAGTGACCTTAAAGCCATCAGCACTTCTGATTATACCTATATACTTTTTGAAACGACGAGTACATTGCTCTCTCATGTGTCTTGTGGATCAGTTGCAGACGTGTCGGTTTCCCATTACTAGCTTGTCGCTGTTGTATTATTCCAGTTTGCACAGAAGGCTGTGGCCTTGTTCACTCAGCACGGTCTATTCCAGACAGGAGAAAAGTTTAAAGGAAAATGTGGATAAAACATTGGATTTATCAAACTTGCAGTTACACCCGGCTTTAATACTTGTAAATGAATCCATGTTTGTTATGGGGTACAAGCCTCCTGCTCACTCCCTTCCAGCCACACCTTACTGTTTACTATCTAGGTACCTCCTGTCTCATCCTTTTGTTATGGGCTTAATCAATGGACTAATAAATGTGAATGATGTAGTCTCGTATAAAGCACAGACACGTGACTGACTTCGTGCTTGGAGTTGGTTCTGTTTTTAGTGTGTATAGCTATATGTCCAGGCCTGCTGTATGGATTGCCATTTTTTTGCACCATTAAGGCTGTGAGTTTGCAACCTGAATAGAAGTTGTGAAATGAAATATATATTTTTTTCCATTCACTTCGCATTACTTGCAGCTGACTGATGTTGTCAAAGGGAGGGGGAGATGGGGCAACCTAACTGCGTCACACCACCACCAGGGCCTTCAGGGTTGGTCTGCTTGTTTGATGCCACCCTTCTCTCCTATTTGCTGGCTGTGTTGGGTGGGTGCGGTTACAAGTTTGTCCCGGTTTCACTGGCTTGTTTAGGTCTCCTAAAGCTTTGCAATATTTCCTTTGCTGTGTAAAAACATTTTAACCTGCACAATGCATTCTGTATAAGATCCGTGAGAAACGTATGCTTTATATTAGTGGTAGGCAACCTTGGTGAGGCAGAGATCTGTAATGATACCGAAGCTTCTTATTGATCTACTGTTATATAAATGTCTTTTTTTTTTTCATACAGAAAAGCAGCAGCCCTGTTCAGGCCATATAATCTAGTCATACAAGATGCTATTTTCACATGATTATTTTGATTTTTCACAAACCTACAGGTTCCTATCATATTGTAAGTCTTTGAATGTTTTCTCCAAATAAGGGCCTGTTCACATCAGCGTCGGGCTTCCGTTCATGGGTTCCAATCGACCTTTCCGTCAGAGGAACCGATAAATGGTTTCCGTTTGTTTCCATTCTGTAAGGTTTCAGTTTTTTTCACAGAAATAATAATTTGTTTCAGAGAAAAAAAAACGTAAACCTTACGCAATGGAAACAAACGGAGACCAATTGCAACGTAAGCATTAACATTAAAATCAATGGTAATGCAAATAAAAACCTATGTTTTCTGTTTGGCTTTTCGTTCATCTGATCCTCCGAAGGAAAGGTCAAACGAAAGCCAGATGCTGATGTTAACTCAGCCTAAATGGTGCAGACACACCGCATATTTTAACAGAAGAACTAAGGCTCTGTTCACATTGCATTTGTATTGTATGTCGGGTAGGTGGAGCCCTATGGATATGTTCAACTTAAGGAGGTTTTACGCTGGGCAACTATCAGACAGACAAGCGTTCAATGAACGCTAGTTGCTGATCGCCCTGGGAGTAGGGCACCAATCAGCAGATGCACGACCAAACGCTCGCTAATTTGCTGATCGTATCGTTTTAAAAAAACTGAAATAGTATTCGTTGTTGGCAGCACATCTCCCTGATGTGCAGCCGACATGATGATGATAATGTATGGGGACGAGCGATCGGAGTAACGACCGCTCATCCCCATACATAGCTCCTTGTGATACGAGCAAACGAGTGCCGATCAACAAGCTGTCTCGTTGATGGGCGCTTGTTGCACCTGCCAAATTTTGCCAGTGTAATAGGGCCTTTATAATGGCAGATTTCCCAGTGCATACACCAAAAGGACACTGCAAATTAGGTTTAAATGAAACCTAATTAATTTGATTAGAGGAGGGAAAAATGTGTCATTCAGTATGGTAATGAATAAAAACAGAGGCTCCCTTTGAGCTATGGTAATAATAATTACCGCTTTGACCCAAAACTGGTGGATTGAAGTGCCCTCATTGAGAACCTTTCACCTGCCCATACATGTGCAGGGCTGCACAATCCCTGGGGCACTTTAAATTTTTTTTTCTACCCATCTACCGTTATTTAGATATCGGCGCCCGATATTTAAATAACCCCCTGAACTGTCAATGGGGCGTGTAATGGCAAGGAGGCGTGTTACTATGGCTGTGACACTGTCCAATCAGATGCGGACAGTGTTAGAGCGAGGAAAGAGTGTGCACGCTCTCGCTCTTCAGCTGTCAAGATAAGTCTTCTGTCGAACTGGCAAGAGTGCGTGTCACTTCTACGTGTAAGAGCTGGAGAGAGGAGAGCGGGCATGCGTGCTCTCCTCTTCAGCGCTTGCACTCTCCGTAGCAGTGACACGCCCCTTTGCCTGTTCGACAAACAAAGTACAAGACTGATCTCTCGCAAGACCTGAAGAGAGGAGAGCGCGCATGCCCGCATTCCTCTCTCCAGCTCTTACACTGTCCGCAGTGACACGCCCTCTTGCCAGTTCGGCAGAAGACTGATCTTGATAGCTGAAGAGTGAGAGAGCGCGCGCGTGCGCACACTCTCCCCTCGCTCTTGCTGTAATACTGTCCATATCTGATTGGACAGTGTCACAGCCATAGTAACACGTCCCCTTGCCATTACACGCCCCATTGACAGTTCATGGGGTTATTTAAGTATCGGGCGCCAAATATAACGGCACCGATATCTAAATAACGGAGGAGGGTAGAAAAAAAATGTAAAGTGCCCCAGGGTTTGTGCAGCCCTGTCCATTAAATGCTGTACATGTATGGGGAGGTGAAAGGTTCTCCTTAAAGGGGTCTTCCCAAAATCCTAAATTATCGCCTATCCGCAGAATAGGTAATCATTTTCTGATCGCTGGGGACCCCACAGCTTTGGACCCCTACCGATCGTGAGAACGGTGGTCCTGAACCCCCAGATCCTCCACTGCACTCCCCGCAGTGAGGAAGAGATTTAATGGAGCGGCAGTCGAGCATACGCCCGCCTCTTTATTCACTGGTTGTAAGAATGATGGAAACAGCTGCGCGCCGTACTCGGCTGTTTCCATCATTCCCATAGACTTTAAATGGAGCTTCAGTGCTCATGCTTGACTAAATCTCCATTCAATTTCCTTCTCACTGTGGTCGAACAGCGAGAAGGACATGGGGTTTGGGACACCTGTTCTCACGATCAGTGGTGGTCCCAGCTGCGGGGCCTCTAGGGATCAGACTATTATTAGGTTATTTATGATTTTGATACCGGTTTAAGGCATCAGTGATCTACTCAGAATCTATCAGGCTGGGTTGACACGACCTATTTTCAGACGTAAACGAAGCGTATTATGCCTCGTTTTACGTCTGAAAATAGGGCTACAATACGTCGGCAAACATCTGCCCATTCATTTGAATGGGTTTGCCGACGTACTGTGCCGACGACCTGTAATTTACGCGGCGTCGTTTGACAGCTGTCAAACGACGACGCGTAAAAATACAGCCTCGGCAAAAGAAGTGCAGGACACTTCTTTGGACGTTTTTGGAGCCGTTTTCTCATAGACCCCAATGAAAACAGCTCCAAAAACGGACGTAAAAAAGCAGCGGAAAACGTGAGTTGCTCAAAAAACTTCTGAAAATCAGGGGCTGTTTTCCCTTGAAAACAGCGCCGTATTTTCAGACGTTTTTGGTCACTACGTGTGCACATACCCTCAAAGATCTTCCAGCAGATCATGATCTACTCGTTGCCTACCTATGCTATATATATATATATATATATATATATATATATATATATATATATATATAATGTGTTTGTTTTTATAGGTCAGCAATGTGTAAAGGTACTCGCAAAATACCAAATCAGAATGCAAAACCATCAGCATATTATGTGGCAGTAAGGAGAATGTAATTGTAGGTCACAGCGCGTAGCTTTTTTTTACTTGTCTGAATTGTTATCAACCATCTCAGCATGTGGTTGTTGCAGCCATGGCTGCCTTTAGCAAAGCACAATCCAGTTAGTTCTGTAATAGATAATTGTCAGTGGTACATTAAAGAGGATCTGTTACAGGTTTATTAATGTCCTATCTCCTAACTAATCTAATAGGCGCTATGATGCTGATCACTACAGTGTATATTTATTTTTTGCATAGTTATGTGCTTTTTTCTAAATATGCTAATTTGGTTACACTTGCCAAATGGGAGGTTACTTTTTCTTTTCTCTCTGGGCGGTGTAATAGTTTCTGTATGACGCTGTCCAATCGGTGTCATACAGTTCTCCTCTTCCTAGCAACACAGCGTGATCTCCCGATTGTAGCTGAGATCACGTTGGGCTGGGAAGAGAACTGTATGACGCTGTCCAAACTTTGCAACTAATAAATGTTTTGAAACACAATTAATACCGAAGTTATCAGCATCATAGCCTATTAGGTTAGTTAGGAGATAGGGCATTAATAAACTAGTGATAGATCCTCTTTAAGGTCCTCTTATACAGCCGATACGGGCCATAAAAATTAGTGGTGGTCGAGGCAGGTCGTTGATCGGCGCTTGTTTGCTTCTTTCAAAAGGAGCAATGATCAGTAATGTATGGTTATCTCTATACGTTTCTATTATATCAGCATGGACCAGGAGATGTTGCCGACAAAAATAATATTTCTTGCTGCATAAACAATACGATCAGTCGATAAACGAGCGTTCACATGAACGCTTGTTTGCCCCGATCATTGGCCCGTGTAAAAGGGCCCTTAGTCTTATGGAGTCCAGGAAAGTATCAAGATTTAAACACGTGGATTAATTATGGTATTTACCAAGCTTCATTTTGCTTAACCCCTTGGCGACATGTTATGTACATGTACGTGACAGCTGCCAAGGAAAAGTATGTTACAGCTGACACCTTAGTGCAAAGAGTGGAATCTAAGGCCCCATGCATACGAACGTGCTTTTACGGCCGCAATTCTTCCGATAATCCATGGGAGAATTGCGGCCCCATTCATTCCTATGTGCCCATGCATACAACCGTGGTTTCCACGGTCCGTGCATGGCCCGGAAGCCTGGACCACAGAAAGAACGGACATGTCTTTTTACGGCCGTGTTCTGTGGTCCAGGCTAATAGGAAATGTGCACGGCCCGTGATTTGCGGCGGCTCGCAGGTATCACTCCGCTGCCGGCCGACCCAAAACTCATGACCGTGCACATGGCTACGGTCGTGTGCATGAGGCCTAAGTTAACCAGTCAGATTCCGCGGTTGAGGGTAAGGAACACACGCAGCCTGTTCAGGGCGGATGCGCTACGTTAAGCTGCCCACCGAATCTGCCCTGAACACCTCCGGGAACGTGGTCCTAAAATTTATTCGGGTGGAATTTGCTCTGTTGAAAAAACAAACGTTCATACTTACCGCATCCCCCTCTCTCCAGTGCGTGGTCCGGCTTCCTGGGGTGACACTGCAGGTCATGTGACCGATGCAGCGTGTGATTGGTTGCAGCTGTCACATGGGATGAAACGTCATCCCAGGAGGCTGGACTGGAAAAGAAGCAGGAAACTCCGGGTAATTATAAATGATTTTTTTTCCTGCGTTTTTTTTTTTCCGGCGGATTCGCTGCTTTGTTGCGGCTTTAATCACCCCATTGAATTCACATTAATTTACATGCTGCAGCTTTTTTCCGCTGTGTGGGGCGAGAGTTGTTGAAATCTCACCTACACTGCTGCAAAGAATTAGTTGCAGAAAATCCACAATGTTTACGCTGTGTGTGTTCCTACCCTAATAGCGACCTCTGCATCTGAGCCGTTAGAAAGAGGGGGTGGCCCCCAGGTCTGGCATCTTTGTGCTCCTATTAAGCCCTTCCAGAGGACACCATTTGAGGGCAATTATTTTTTTTTTTAATAGATTAGTCCGTGTGTTTAGTGTAACTTTGTAATTAGTCTTTATTAAGAAATAGTTTTACTTTTGGAGATACAGCTGTTCTGTATTCTCTATACAGAACATCTGTATCGTTCGTTTTACACTGAATCCGTCAGTCCTATGGACCTGACCGGTTCAGTGTCGGCGGGTCCTGCGTGTCTATGACAAGCAAGATCCACCTGTAATCTATCACATTATGAACTTAGATTTGATTGATTACAAGCAGATCCTTTGTGTCAGAGACTGACGGATTCAGTGTAAAACGAACGTTACAGCTGTTTTGTATAGAGAATACAGAACAGCTGTATCTCCAAAAGTAAAACCATTTTTTAATAAAGAATAATTACAAAGTTACACTAAACATACTGACGTGTGCGTGCGTGTGTGTATATGTCTTTATATCTTAAAAGTGTACATAGCCTTTAATAAGAGCCTGTCAAAATCACGATTATACTAACTTGTCCGATATAATTCGCAAGCGGAAACGCAAGATAAATTGACATACTGCAGATTTTAAAATACGCACCGCAGGTCACTTTACGTGCAGAAAAAAATCTGCAACGTGTTATAAGAGATTACTTGCTGGTACTGTATTAGGGCTTTTTCCGGCCGGAAAAAACGCAGCAGAATACATTAGCAGCATAGTGGATGAGATTTAACAAATCTCATCCACATGCTGAGTAAAATTTCCGAGCCAAAATTGACCTGTGATGCGTATTTTTCGGACCGCAGCATGTAAATTCTTGCTACGGAAAGTGCAGAATTGCTGCTTTTTTCAGAGGAGAATTCTCCATCTCCTAAGGCCGGATTCACACGAGCAACGTGGCGTTTTGCGCGCGCAAAAGGTCCATAACCGCTCCGTGTGTCAGCAGCGTATGAAGCGTGGCTGCGTGATTTTCGCACAGCCGCCATCATGATGACACTCGTGCTTTTCTGTTTACATTCATAGTTTTTACTGCTGTTGCGCAAATTACGCGCGTCACACGGAAGTGCTTCCGTGTGCTGCGCGTGATTTTCACGCACCCATTGACTTCAATGGGTGCGTGACGCGCGAAAAACGCACAAATATAGGACATGTCGTGAGTTTTACGCAGCGGACACGCTGCGTGAAAATCACGGACTGTCTGAACGGCCCCATTGACTAACATAGGTCCGTGCGAGGCGTGTGAAAATCACGCGCGTTGCACGGACGTATTATACGTTCGTCTGAATTAGCCATAACATTGGGAAAAACGCAGCAATTTCGGCTCCATTTTCTGCCGTAAAAACCGGAAATGGTGCGTTTTTGCCGCAGCCAAAAGCCTTTGACTTTCAACGGAATTGCTGCAGAAATTATCGGCAGCAATTTCGTTGTGTGGGGACAAGCCCTTACGATGCGGATTTGCCGCAGGAAAATATGCGTGGCAAATCTACGCGTAAATATACGGGAAGGTGTCTATCGACCATAGAAATTAATGGGTCTGTAATTGCATATAAAATCTACGGTCGTGTGCGTGCTGTTAATTCTTGAAAATAGTAAGGCCCCATGCACGCAACCGTCATTTTCAGCCGTAACTACAGACCCATAAATTTCTATGGGCACCTTTCCATATTTTTACAGATGGGTGTCCGTTCCATAGAAATGATCCGTAAAATATAGAACATGTCCTATTCTTGTCCGTAATTACGGCACAGACTCCCCATGGGCACGTCGAAATTACGGATGGCTATGGGTGTGCACCCGTAGCCATCCGTAATTACGGAAGCGTTGCTAGGCGAAGCCAAGTTTGCAGATGCTGCACATCATTTTTTGGTTTTCTTGGTTTTGCGGATTTGTATATACGGATGCACTACGGACCGTATTTGCCAACACTGTTACGTATATGCGGTTAAGATTGCCACCAGTGTTCGGCTCAATGTGTGTCTGTGATCTTACAGTTTGTCACAAAGGTTATTCTTATCTGAGATATTTGACATGTCCACAGGACATGTCCACATAGACACCCTCAAGGGGTGTCGTTTCCAAACTAGGGGTCACTACTTGGGGGTTTGTTTTTCTATTTGACCTCAGAGCCCTGCCTTTGTCTGCCAATGCTGTGAAAATCGCCAAACTGGACCTCAAATGCGCATGTTGCTCTTCACTTCTGAGCTCTGTCATATGTCCAGGCAAACGTGGTGTAGTTTCCAAAATAGGGTCACTTCTTGGGGGCTTATACTGTACTCTGGTACCTCAGGGTTTTGCAAATGCGACATGGCGCCCAAAAACCAAGCCAGCAAAATCTGTATACCAAATAGCCAAGTGGTGCTCCTTCACTTCTGAGCCCTGCCGTGTGTCCAAACAGCAGTTTATTACCACATATGGGGTATTGCCGTACTCGGGAGAAATTTGCTTTATAAATGTAGGGGTTTTTGTTTCCTCTTTATCCCTTGTGAAAATGAAAAAATTCAACTTTTTAGTGGGAAAAAACGCTGATATTCATTTTTACGGCCTAATTCCAATACATTTTGCAAAAGAGTGGGGTCTAAATGCTTACTATACCCCTAGATAGATTCCTTAAGGGGTGTTGTTTCCAAAATGGGGTCACATTTGGGGGGTTCCTACTGTTTTGCTCCCGCAGGCACTTGTGACATGGCACACGAAAACCATTCCAGCTAAATTTAAGCTACAAATGGTGCTCCTTCCCTTTTGACCCCTGCCGTGTGTCCAAGCAGCAGTTTATGACCACTTATGGGGTATTTCCGTAATCGGGAAAAATTGCTTTTCAAATGTTGGGGTGCTTTTTCTCCTTTTATGCCTTGTAAAAATAAAACATTTCAACATTTTATTAGAAAAAAATGTCGATTGTAATTTTCACTGCCTAATTCCACTAAAGTCAGCAAAAAAAAGTGTGGTGTCAAAATGCTCACTATAACCCTCGATAAATTTCCTTGAGGGGTGTAGTTTCCAAAATAGGGGTCACTTTTGGGGGGTTTCAACTGTTTTGGTTGCAAACGCGACATGGCACTGAAAATTATTCCATCAAAATCTGTGCTCCAAAATCCAAATGGTGCGGTTTCCCTTCTGAGCCCTGCCATGGGTCCAAACAGCAGTTTATTATCACATCTGGAGAAATTGCTTTACAAACGTTGTGGTTCTTTTTCTCCTTTATTCCTTGTAAAAATTAAAAAATTCTAAGTTTTTCCAGAAAAAAAGATGGATTTTCAATTTTACAGACTATTGCCAATAAATGTAGCAAACTTGTGGGGTTAAAATGCTAACTATACCCCTCGATAATTTTCCTGAGGGGTGCAGTTTCCAAAATGGGGTCACTTTTGTGGCTTTCCACTGTTATGGCACCACAAGACCTCTTCAAACCTGGCATAGTGCCTAAAATATATTCCAAAAGAAGGAGGCCCCAAAATCCTCTAGGTGCTCCTTTGCTTCTGAGGTCCGTGTTTCAGTGCAAGAGGTCACTAGGGCCACATGTGGGATATTTCCAAAAACTGTAGAATCAGGGTAATAAATATGGAGTTGCATTTCTTGGCTAAAACATTGTGGTACTATTTTTTTTTTTATTACAAATTAATCCTTAACACTATGATCACATGATCAAAAAAAATGTATTATTTTAGGAAATAAAAGTCCTAAGCCAGTGCTCCTAGACTAAACTACGAAGTGGTGGATGAGGGGCGGGGACTTCTGATTCATGCCCATATGGCATCGATGTTTTATATTCCAGTTATGTATCGTTATACACCAGTTGCAGGAATTTTATGTTTATATTTTATACCAGTTATTCTATATTTCACTTATGTTATATACGTGATCACCTTATATATTTTTTTCAATCTTAATAAAATGAGTTTTTGCAGTCCTGTCACTATCTCTGGTCTCTACGGGTGTTGCGGCCACATGCTGGGAGTTGTAGTTTCACACCATACAGACGACATATCTATTTAATAGATGAGAAGCTCTGCACCTGAGGAGGTACTACAATCCTCAGCATGCCCTCAGTGAGAGGATACATAGAGTACTACTGCACTCGGGGTAACCACTACCCCCCCCTAGTAATCCTTTCCTCTGGGATTCACCATATAGACCGCGTCCTGCAATGATATGAAACTCACCGGCAGTGGAGGGAGATGCGGAGCCCCCGCTGTACCTCAATCTCCACACATAATGTGACCCCAAAACTGAGGCGGCGGCCGCTCACCCGACTCACCCGCTTCCTGTGAGGACACGACAGCGCGGGAAACTGGGGACGTCACGTGACACATTTGGCACGCACAAGAAGCGGCTGCAGGACGGAGCTGAGGCGGCTGCACACAATGACGGAGGGCAGAGCCTGGGAACAAAGGTGTCCGGTACAAATTCAATGCGCTTTTTTTTTCGTAGCTAAAAATCTTGAGGATCTCATCTCTGACGGGATTATTTAGACGTAGCGGTCGTGGTGTTTTGCTGCGATTTTGCAACATATGAATGGGACAGCTACAGTTCTGTACATCTGAATAAGAGGTTCTGCGGCAGCTGTGTTTTATATAAGAACACGTTATACAGATGTCACTGACATCGCTGTGTGATCTGCATGCGGTATTACGGCGGTGCTTGATTATAAATGACCAGTGATGGGGATTAATCCTTACTGCAGGTCCCAGAAGTCATCGAATTATGTACGTTGCAGCCAGTTATGGGCTGCCACGGCATCAATAGGGGCGGAGCCTGTCAGTGCAATCCGTTACCTGGGGAACGCGTGTCCAATCAAAAATAGCTATTCCCTGATTTTAAACCAATGAAAAATCGGGCTTCAAACAAACTTTCGAAAATATATATAAGATGGGAGTTATGGAAGCAGCGTAAAACCGCGAGCTACGCTGTTTCTGTAGATACTGATTCTGTAGTTTCGACAACCGCGTAGCTTAAGCTTGTCTTGTAACTCTTATTCACTTTAGGAGTGATGGAAACAGCGTATCACAGCTGTGTCCGTAATTCCGGCCGACTTGTAACTCATTGGCTGGAGATCAATGGGACCGGTTGTGGCTTGTTCTGGAGAAAGGTGGGACCCACATCTATCGAACATATCTGTCCGAGATGAGAATACCTCTTTAAAGAACATTATAGTAAGGGCCTGGGCTTGTTCAGTCACTCAGCAATGTCTGCTGATTGACAGAAAAAGAAAGTATATGTTATATTTTATGTCTTTTTATATCCAGTGACCCTTTTTAGCCTCTTTATTTGAACTGTTATTTATAGACTAGAAGAATGAGCAGATGAGAGTAAGGCTGGATTCACACGAGCACATTACGTCCGTAATGGACGGAACGTATTTCGGCCACTAATCCCGGACCGAACACATTGCAGGTAGCCGGGCTCCTAGCATCATAGTTATGTACGATGCTAGGAGTCCCTGCCTCGCTGCAGGACAACTGTCCCGTACTGTAATCATGTTTTAGTAAACTTGTAAACTTTCTGAATGCTGTTTTGAATACTTTGTGGTGCAGTTTTCAAAATGGGGTGATTTATGGGGACTTTCTAATATATAAGGCTCTCAGCCACTTCAGAACTGAACTGGTCCCTGAAATAATCGCCTTTTGAAATTTTCTTGAAAATATGAGAAATTGCTGCTAAAGTTCTAAGCCTTGTAACGTCCTAGAAAAATAAAAGAATGTTAAAACGATGCAAACATAAAGTAGACCCTATAGGAAATGTAAACTAGTAACTATTTTGTGTGGTTATTGCTATCTGTCTTACAAGCAGATACATTATAATTTTTATAAAAATGCAAATTTTTGCAAATTTTCTCTTAATCTTGGTGTTAACAAATATTGAATTTATCGACCAAATTTTCTCAGTAACATAAAGTACAATATTATTATCGAAGAAACCACGGCACTCCGTATAGAAGGGTGATCGGGTAGGGTTCAACTCCGTAGTATTTTTGAAGAAAACCTGGCACTCCAAAAATTCTTTGTTTGTTGAAAAATAATTTTATTTGCAATCCACGGACTTGGGCAACGTGACGTTTCGGCCAAAATAACAAGACCTTTTTCATACAGTCTGTAAAATGAATAAAGAAGTTTTTTCAATTAACAACAAATAACAGTATTCATGTCATCACCATCAAAAATTTAAATTTTAGCTAATATGAAAAAAATCGTATCAATATAAACAAATGTTCTACATACTACATTATATATGATCAAAAATGAAACAAAACTACTCATATGTTCTTGAACTTGAGAATCATATCTTATTATATATAGGAAACGAATATGAGCAACATTCATTGAAATAAGTTGAACACTGTAAGGGCTTATTCAGACGAACGTATAATACGTCCGTGCTACGCGCGTGATTTTGACCTATGTTATTTAATGGAGCCGTTCAGACTGTTTGTGATTTTCACGCATCTTATGTCCGCTGCGTAAAACTCACGACATATATTTGCCCGTTTTTCGCGCATCACGCACCCATTGAAGTGAATGGGTACGTGAAAACCGCGCACAGCACACGGACGCACTTCCGTGTGCCGCGCGTAATGCTACAGTAGTCCAAACTATGAATGAAAACCGAAAAGCACCACGTGCTTTTCTGTTCACAAACAAAAAAACAGTGTCATAATGATGGCGGCTGCGCGAAAATCACGCAGCCACGCAGCATATGCTGATGACACACGGAGCTTTTATGGACCTTTTGCGCGCGCAATACGTCGCGTTTTTTGCGTGCGCAAAGCGCACACGCTCGTGTGAATCTGGCCTATTAGAATGTACTTTTACTGCTGCATGGAAAAAAAATTTAATGAAAAAATTTAAACATAGGTAGCGCATGTTGTTCATACTAAACGCAATCCGGTAAGGCTGACTCATTATACCTATGTTTACTATAAAGTACAATATGTCACGAGAAAGCAATATCGGAATCACTTGGATAGGTAAAAGCATTCCGAAGTTATTACCACATAAATGGATACATGTCAGATTTGAAAAAGTCCTTAACCCTTCCCGCTCCTGAACGTACTATTAGGTCATGGTAGCTGTATCGTTCGCACTCCATGACCTAATAGTACGTCGCGGGAGGAACGGCCATTTTGGCCATCTTCCCGACATATGCAGGAGCTGTGACAGCTGCTGTCTCGTACAGCAGTTACCGCAGCTCCTACAGCGGGGACCGGTCGCTGTGTCCCCGCTGATTAACCCCTTAAAAGCCGTGTTCAATAGCGATCGCGGCTTTTTAGGGGTTACGCTACCGTCACCGGCCTGCTACACGACAGCGGCCGGCGATTGTGACTATGGCAACCGGACACCTAACAATGGTATCCGGCTATGCCATCGACGTAAGCCTAGTGGGTCCTTGGAAAGTCAGGACCCACTATGCTTGTTGACAGCTCTAATACACTGCACTACGCACGTAGTGCAGTGTATTAGAATAGCGATCAGAGCATCCTGCCCTCAAGTTCCCTAGTGGGACAAAGTAATACAGTAAAAAAAAGTTGTGTAAAAATAAGAAAATTAAAAGTTTTAAAAGTAAAAATCCCCGTTTTTCCCTTATCAACCCTTTATTATTAATAAAAATAGATAAACAAGTACACTTTACATAATTGGTATCGCCACGTCCGTAACGGCCTGAACTATAAAATTATTTCGTTATTTATCCCGCACGGTGAACGCCATAAAAGAAAATAACAATAAACCATACCAGAATCACCATTTTTTTTTGTCACTTCACCTTCCAAAAAATGGAATAAAAAGAGATCAGAAAGTCGCATGTACCTAAAAATGGTGCTGATCGAAACTGCAGTTCGTTACGCAAAAAACAAGTCCTCGCACGGCTTTCTTGATGAGAAAAATAAAAAAAGTTATGGCTCTTAGAATAAGGTAACACAAAAAGAAAATTATTTTTTACAAAACTTATTTTATTGTGCAAACACCATAAGACCTAAAAAGAACTATAAACATGTGGTATCACCATAATCGTATCGCCCCGCAGAATAAAGTGAATGTGTCATTTATAGCGAACGGTAAACATGTAAAAAAAAGGGAATAAAAAACAATAGTAGAATTACTGTTTTTTAGTCACCACGCCAATTAAAAATAGAATAAAAACTGATCAAAAAGTTGCATGCACCCCATGAAAACTACAATAAATTCCTCAAGGGGTCTAGTTTCCAAAATGAGGTCACTTTTGGGGGGTTTCCACTGTTTTGGCACCACAAGACCTCTTTAGCCTGGACATGGTGCCAAATAAAAAGGAGGCGTCAAAATCCACTAGGTGCTCCTTTGCTTCGGAGGCCGGTGCTTCAGTCCATAACCGCACTAGGGCCACATGTGGGATATTTCTCAAAACTGAAGAATCTGGGCAATAAGTATTGAGTTGCGTTTCTTTGGTAAAACCTTCTGTTTTACAGAAAAAAATGGAATAAAAAGTATTTTCTGACAAAAAATAAATAAATGTTAATTTCACCTCTACTTTGGTCTAAATTCCTGTGAAACACCTAAAGGGTTAAACTTTCTATATGCTATTTTGAGTAATTTGAGGGGTCTAGTTTCTAAAAGGGGGTGTTTGATGGGGGTGTCTAATATATAGGCCCCTCAAAACAACTTCAGAACTAAACTGGAACCTAAAAAAAAAAAAATTAGGCAATACTTCACTTCCTACATTATACTGATCATGAGCAGTGCCCACCCCGAGATGACCCCAGTTTTGACCGTTTGTATAAACGGAGACCCCTATTAGGCCATTTCAGTGCCCAGTTTGCCCAAGCATACACCCCCCGAGAAGTGTATTTCTATTGATGAGTCCTTGGTACATTTTAAAGGGAGGCTTCAATTCCACTAGTACCTGCCGAGTAAGAGGGCAAGGTATGGCGTGAAGATGTATAAGTTGTGCGCGAGTGCATCAGTATGAAGGTAAGGACACCAGTATTCAGCCCCCAGCATACCCCCCCTTACTGGGAGTTAATGCAAAAATTGTGTGGGATTTGGTGCACCCACTTCTGGACCAGGGTTACCACCTCTACCTTGATTATTTTTATACCAGCGTCCCACTCTTCAACTGCCTCGCTTCCAGAAGTCCTGCGGCATGCGGCACTGCTAGAAGAAAACTGAGAGGCCTCCCTAAGACACTGCTTGGGCAAACAAGAAGGGGTGAGAGCAGGGCACAATCTAACCGCAACATATTGTGTTTCAAGGACAAGAGAGATGTCCTTGTATTGACAACAATACATGGCCACACCAGTACCCATGTATCTGTACGAGGTACCAGTACAGAGACCCCCAAACCAGACTGCATCCTGGACTACAATAGGTACATGGGACGGGTGGACGTGTCAGATCAATTCCTGAAGCCCTACAGCGCCATGCGGTGTGGTATAAGAAGCTGGCCGGGCACCTCTTACAGATGGCATTGTACAATGCGTACGTGCTACATCGATTTGCAGGCCAGAGGGGAACTTATCCCAGTCGATGTAGCTACTTACCTGCAAACGCTGATGCTGCTGCAGAATCAACTGTAGCCTCTGGTGCCGGTGTCCTCACTCGTCTGACACGATGCAGGACCTGTGAGTGACGTCACAGCGTGATCTGGCAGAAGCTGGGCGTTCTGACGAGAAGTGGATGATACTTCTCATCAGAACGCCCAGCTAGTAAAAGTATTAAAAACGCCCCGATGTACGCACATAATACACGCCCAGTTGGACTTTTACTTTTAAACACACCCACTTGGACTTTTGCAAGCCTCATTTGCATAACTACAAAAATGGTCATAACTTGGCCAAAAATACTCGTTTTTTAAAAATAAAAACGTTACTGTAATCTACATTGCAGCGCCTATCTGCTGCAATAGCAGATAGGGGTTGCAAAATCTGGTGACAGAGCCTCTTTAAAGCAGGAACCAAAATGTAACCTAGTAAGTAAGTCCCGGATATAGGAAGTTCCAGAGTCGAATGCTTTACACATGCCAAGGGATTGTACAAATCCAGAAGACGTATCATCCTGAGCAGCAGCTATATTTAGAAGGAGACAATAAATATATATAATATATATATATAAAAATTTAATTTTTTTTAATGCTTTATTGGAACTACTTCATTAATGGGCTTTTAGGTGTTCATTTTAGTATAAATGTACTTGTATGTATTGTTGATGTCTTTCTATGTGGTAAACCGTTTTGACTATCATTAATTTCCCTTTTGGGATCAATAAAGTCTTTATCTTATTTTAAATATTAATAATAGTTGGCTTCCCCCGGCATAAATCATTGAGGAGATAATCATAATTAATCTCATGGCCAGAATTTTAGCCAGTATTTTAATATCGGAGTTTAAAAGGGAGATAGGGCGGTAACAGTTAAGAAACAGAGGGTCCATCTCTGGCCTTAATCAAAAACTGCCTAAAAAACAACACGAAAGGGCTCATTTACACGAGCGTGAATGTCGTCCACGTGATTTTAAAGGGGTTATTTACACATGCGTGAGTTTTCACGCAGCGAGTATCCGTTGCGTGAAACTCACTGCGTCCTATATTGCTGCGTTTTGACGCACCTAGCCGCCTATTGAAGTCAATGGGTGCCTTAAAAGCAGGGAATCAAACGCATGTACATTAGGATTATCATTTCAGAGTTCTTCTTGTACCGCTCAAGGTAAAGCAGAAAAATTAATTGGCTGGCCAGACAGATTAATTTGTGTTGGGGCTAGGGCTGGACGATTTTTGCCCAAAAAGATAAAATCTAGATTTTTTTTTTTCAACCCTGTGGGAGATTTTCGATTTTGAATTTTGATTTTCTTATTACTATTAAATAAACTGAAAAAAATAAATAAAATACCAAGAGATAATTTAAAGAAGAAATCCCATGAAAATTTGTATTTGTCGGTTTGTTTGTAATGGGCATCTGTACACGTATATGATATTTATTTGCTCACCTAGTGTCTAGCAGTCAATACATAGACTCTGTTTGGTTCCCCTGTGCAGTCATATGATTTCTAAACTGACTCGCCGATTCACACAGCGTCTTGTATTTGCCCGGAAGCCAGTTTCTCTATGCAAGTCTGAGTTTCAGAGAAAGTAGCGTCCGGTCCACACAGAAGACTATGTGTGAATCGGCCAGTCCGTTTAGAGATCATGTGACCGTACAGGGCAGCTGAACGGAGTCTATGTATTGAAAGCTGTACGCTTGGTGAGGAAACAAATATCATATACATATACAGGATGCCCATTACAAATGGGCAAAGCAATAAAAATTTTCACGAGTGCCTCTAATTTTCATTATATAAAAAAAACTTCTTAACATATATTACTTTAATTGTACGTAACTTCACTTCTGCAAATACTGTTTTCTATCAAAAATAAATTTTTATTAAAAAAAATTATCAGTGTGTTTTGTGCAACTTTCAAAATACCTTTTTATTAAAAATTGTTAACTTTTTCAGATACAGCTGCTTTGAATCCTGTATACAGAGCAGCTGTATCATTCACTAAGACCTGAACCCGTCAGGTCAGCGGGTCCTGCCTGATCCACCTCAAATCGATCACAAGTTATGAACTTAGATGTGATCAGTGACCGCTCGATCCTGCAGGACTCGCTGACCTGAGGGATTCAGGTCTTAGCGACTGATACAGCTGCTCTGTATACAGGATACAAAGCAGCTGTATCTGAAAAAATAAAAATAAATTTTTAATAAGTATTTGGAAAGTTGTACAAAACACTATAAATAAAATGAAATATGTCAAAGGTGTACATAGCCTTTAAGATAACCTGAGGCTAGACTGGTAGCAGGAATAGCAAAGTATAAGGTGGTGAGGTGCAGCAGGGATACAGTGAGGGTACTGGTTTATGCGCGTGTTGGGGCCAGGTCACAAATGCGCTTGCGCCTTTTTAAAATTTTGAGCATTGAGGTCACCTCGCGGTAATCCTGCAATATTACCGTTACTTGCGGGCAAAGGTGTGTCATAGTGAAGCCCAAGCCTAAAGTGCAAAAGTAACATCCTTACTTCAATCCGATGACTGCCTCAGGTCTGGCTTCGCTTACCCCACATCCACCATAGATTAGCTCTTAGCGCTGATAGAAACGGCGCGTGGACGCTCCGTTCCCCTGCAGTGACTATGTAACATCTGGATCTGTTGAGTGCGCTAATCCCCCATCCCTTTTCTGAATGCCCCCTGCTATTGGCTGTCAGCATATGACCTCATAAGCTGCCAGCCAATAGAAGACGAACAGATGCTGTACGTGCGCCATAGTTTAGATTTAAAGATGTTTTCCCACAAAACGCATGTATCCCCTATCCACAGTATAGGGGATACATGTGTGATAAAGCTTGTTCATACCACTTCATAACAATTACAGCCAGTTGATGTACTCACATGACCGCATAGCTCTCCTTCTTGCACGTGCGCATATCTTTAAAAGTACTTGTATGGATCAGTTTGAGCAACGTTTCTATGTAGATGACTGAGCGACGGGGCTTAGCCAAAAAGGTTCAGGCGGCTGGGTTTACACCAGCATTGAACCATTCCGCTCTTCTTCGTCCTAGGAGCAAAACAAGAGAATAACGTTGCCGACGGAACCCATTGACTATAATAGGTTTTGCCAGCTTTCCGTTGGGGTGTCCGTGATTTTACCGAACACAATAGCGCAGCAAGCTGCGCTATTGTCTCCGGTAAACCCTGCCGGATCTGCGACGGAGGCCCCAAACAGAGCCTCCGATGCAGATGTGAACAGAGCCTAAGGGCCTGATCACATCACCATCTGGTTCTATTTGGGGTTTCCGTTCATCCATTCTGTCTGAGGAACTAATGAACGGAAAGCCAAACGTAAACTATAGCTTCCATTGTAGTTGGTTTTCGTTCTGTAAAGTGTCCTTTTTTTTTTTTTTTTTTCTTCTCGGAAGCAATGGCGTAGTCCGATGCCCCATTGTTTCTGTTAAAAGAACAAAAACCTTGCGGAACGGAAACCAACTGAAACGGAATCATTACCATAGAAATCAATAGTAATGCAAACAGAAGCTATAGTTTCCATTTGGCTTTCTGTTTATTAGATGGAATGGATGAACGGAAATCCCAAACGAAACCTGATGGTGATGTGAACAGGCTTGATTTCACACCATGTTTTTGCCATATAGTTGAGGTTGATTAATTTGCCCTTTCAGTGTAGTTCGATTCTGATATTGATCAGAATCGTGAAATCTATATTCGACCCACCCCCCACAGCAGGAGCGCAGCGAGTCCAGTATTAACCACTCCTGTGGCTGCACATCCCACCATCATCTCCTCAATAGCTTGTCCGCTGCGGAGCATGTATGGCGTTGGTGTCTGGGCCCTTCTGAGGGTTAGGGTATGTTCACACTGCTTATATTCAGCCATTTTTCGGGCAGTAATGCCCCGAAAAACTTCTGAAAAAATTGAAGTTGAAAGCCTCCAAACATCTGCCCATTGAAATTTCTATGTGAAAAACTCCATTTAGTTTTGACGGGGCATTTTTTTAACGCGGCCGTTTGAATAAACGGCCGGTAAACAAACCCCCCCCCTGTAAAAAGTGCATGCCACTTCTTGAGCTGTTTTTGGAGCCGGTTTTCATTGTCAATTACAGCGCCGATCAGACTATGTAGGAGAAAGGGCACTTATAATCTGGGGACAGAGCCTCTTTAAAGAGACTCTGTCACCACATAAGTGCCCTATCTCCTATATAAGGAGATGGGCGCTATAATGTAGGTGACAGCAGTGCTTTTTATTTAGAAAAACAATCACATTTTTTACCACATAATTAGCGATTTTAGCTTTATTCTAATTACTTTCTTAATGGACAACTGAGCGTGTTTTACTATTGACCAAGTGGGCGTTGTACAGAAGTGTATGATGCTTACCAATCCGCGTCATACACTTCTCTCCATTTATTTACTCCGCGTATAGTGACATTGCGTTGTTCACTATGTGCTGTCTTAGGCTGGGTTCACACGACCTATTTTCAGACGTAAACGAGGCGTATTATAACTCGTTTTACGTCTGAAAATACGGCTCCAATAAGTCGGCAAACGTCTGCCCATTCATTTGAATGGTTTTGCCGACGTACTGTGCCGACGACCTGTCATTTACGCGTCGTCGTTTGACAGCTATCAAACGACAACGCGTAAAATGACTGCCTCGTCAAAGAAGTGCAGGACACTTCTTTGAAACGTAATTTGAGCCGTTTTTCATTGAATTCAATGAAGAACAGCTCAAGATTACGGGCGTCAATGACGCCTCGCAAAATGCGAGGAGGAGCATTTACGCCTGAAACGACGGAGCTGTTTTCTCCTGAAAACAGTCTGTAATTTCAGACGTAAAAGCCAGTTATCGTGTGCACATACCCTTATACTGACACATTAAAGTTACTGAAGTGTTTAGACAGTGAATAGACCTTCCTTCCAGCCAGGACAGGATGTCTATTCACAATCCCGACACTTCGTTAACGTTTCTGTGGTACTAACAGCAGAGCTAGCGTAATCTCGCGAGATCATGCTGTAAATTACAGGTTACAGCGAGATTACGCTTTGCTCTGCTGTAAGTACCACAGAAACGTTACCCAAGTGACGGGATTGTGAATAGACATCCCGTCCTGGCTGGAAGGAATGTCTATTCACCGTCTAAACACTTCAGTAACGTTCATGTGTTAGGCAGTGTGAAGATACCTTTATACTATTTTCAGCTATTTTTCGGGCCGTAAGCGCCTGAAAAATCGGAAGCAGAACGCCTCCAAACATCTGCCCATTGATTTCAATGGGAAAACAGCGTTCTGTTCCGACGGAGTGTTTTTCTCTGCGTTTTTTTACGTGTAAAAAAACAGCCACGAAAAAGAAGTGCTTGACACTTCTTGGGACGTTTTTGGAGCCTTTTTCCATAGACTCTATTGAAAAAAGCTCCAAAGACGGCCGTAAAAAACGTTGCGAAAATCGCGAGTGGCACAAAAAAGTTCTGAAACGTTTTTGACTCTGCGTGTGAACAAACCCTAAGACAGCACATACTGATCTAGCAAGATCCCTATGCGCTGAGGAAATGAATGGAGAGAAGTGTATGACTCTGATTGGTCAGCGTCATACACTCCTCTGTACAATGCCCACTTGGTCAATAGTAAAAACACGCCCAGTTGTCCATTAAGAAACTAAGGGCTTATTTACACGAGCGTATTTCACGTCCGTGATACGCGTGTTAAAATCACGCGCGTCACACGGACCTATGCAAGTCAATGGGGCCATTCAGACAGTCATTGTTTTTCACGCAGTGGACACACAAGCGGACACACAAGTTACTGCATATCCTATACTTGTGCGTTTTTTGCGCATCACGCACCCATTGAAGTCAATGGATGCGTGAAAATCACGGACGCACATCCGTGTGCTGTGCGTGATTCACGCAACATATGCTAAAGAAATTATGAAAAATAGAAACACACCTCCTTCAGTTTATTTTCCTGACGTGATACGTGTGACATACGCGCGTAAAAAACGCAGACACGCACCATACACTGATGTTACACGAAACTGCAACGCAGGAATTTCCGCGCGCAAAACGGACACGTTTGTGTGAATTAGGCCTAATTAGCATAAAGCTAATAACGTGGTGAAAATAGATAGTTTTTACTGCTGTTATCTACATTATAGTGCTGATCGTCTTATGTAGGAGATAGGGCACTTATAATCTGGTGACAGAGCCTCTTTAAGTATACGGCCTGCTTTAGTATTCCTTGTCTTCTATTACAGACAGAGCAGTGGGGGAGGCTCCTTTTGCAGCTAGCTGCCTTTCAACTAGACACAGGTTTGTGTGAAGGAGGAAAATTGTCTGAACTTCTGGGACAAACAGATTTCTTTTGTATATTTTTCAGATCTGATTGCAATATGAGAAATAATAGGATGCAAAGTTAAGCGGATACTAACCCCTTTCCACCACAGGCATATTTTTGGAAATTGTTTTTATTTTATTTTTCTCCATCCCGCATTCCAAGAGCCATAACTTTTTTTTTTTTTGTTTACCGTCCAGATAGCCATATGAGGGATTTTATTTGTTGTAGTTTTTAATTCCACCAATTAATGTACCATACAATGTCTGTGAAACTACAATTTATTTTGTTGGGTGGAAGGAAAAATACATCAATTTGGGTTCCATTTTTATGGCATTTATTATGCAATGACAGAGGGGGGGGGGGGGCTCTTTCTATTGGCTAAGATGGCGTGGTCGCTATTGTCCGTGGCATCTAAGCGGATAAATGACTGCAGTTGAAGTCATTTCCGATCCTGACTGTTAGGCCCCATGCAACTAGAAACCCATTCAGTTCTTTTGGGCGCGGACATCTTTCCGTATCACTATCGATAGGTACCCATGCCGTAAAAGATAGAAGATGTCCTATCTTTTGTGTCTTACGGGCAAAGTACGGGAGCACGGGCCGAAAATCCGGGCGGCTGTCCGCGGCCGGCCGTGCCCGCAATCGCGCCCTGTGATTACGGTCACGGCCGTGTGCATGACTGAGGTGTCAGCTGTAATATACCAGCTTCATACTCGCTTACCCAGTTAACCTTTATTATGTTGTGGAAAAGCAGCGGATTTCACCCTTTCAATGCAGAGGGTGAAATACGCTGCAAAATTTCGATTTGGTTTTGCAATGGAATCTGAACATAACTGGTGTCTGAGTATAACCTAAAGTTGCTTTTCATCAGTTTTACCTTTGAGAGTATGACTGGGTTCACACGAGAATGTTACGTCCGTAAAGGACGGAACGTATTTCGGCCGCAAGTCCTGGACCGAACACACTGCAGGGAGCCGGGCTCCTAGCATCATAGTTATGTACGACGCTAGGAGTTCCTGCCTCTCCGTGGAACTACTGTGCCGTACTGAAAACATGATTACAGTAAGGGACAGTTGTCCCGCAGCGAGGCAGGGATTCCTAGCATCGTACATAACTATGCTGTTAGGAGCCCAGCTCCCTGCAGTGTGTTCGGTCCGGGACTTGCGGTCAAAATAAGTTCCGTCCATTACGGACGTAACATGCTCGTTTGAACCCAGCCTTAGCAGACACGTGGCAAAGAGATGGACCCAGCTGTCTTTGGAAGGATCCTTTTGGAAGCATACATATTGAGTTTTTCTGATCATGCATCCCAATGTTCAAATAGGCAGGAAGAGAAGTGCAGCCAGACTGCTTCATTGACAGTTTTTCTACGGGACAACAACTGTGAGAGATATCGAACCTGACCAATAATTCACTCGAGAAGGTTAGGCGAGGGGGTGCATGTTCCAGAATAGCAGCATGAGACCTGTGTTATGTATTTTTTCATAATGGATCACAAACATCTAATGGCTTTAACCAACTTTTAGCTTGCCCACAGAAGAGCAGGACTATATCATCCTAGTCTTTTTGGGCTCTGGCCCAAATTGCACAAATTTGGATGTCAAGATGGGCATATATGATGATATTGATGTCCCAAGAGCCACATTATGTTTATGCGCTATCTTCTAATGATCACCGTTCTGGCATTATTGTTCTGTGACGTCGGAAGGTTAGTTTAGCTCTGACATGAGCTAAGAACGGCACCCCTATTGCAGCAAACAGACACCTCGTGTTGCCTCTAAATTTGGCATATACGCTTGGAAATTCTCCCGGCGTATAGTCTAATGTGCCCATAGGCTTTCATTAGCCAAATGTATGCTGTAAGCGTTTACTTTTTGCATACATTTACTAGTAAATGTCCATATATCTTTGACGAACACTCTGCGTAACAACTATATGCAATAAAAAAAAATTTTTTATGGGCCTCGATGGCAAACGTCAGCAGCTTTACAGGAATACAGTTTCATAGAAAGTTTTTATTAATTTTTTTAGAGTGGTTTGCTTTTTAGAAACATGTGCGGTATCCCATACACACAAACGCAAAAAAATGGGGGAATTGCCGGTTTTTAAAATAAAGAATAAAAAAAATATATACTTTTTAAAATTATTGCTCTTAAAACTCTGTGATAAAAAAAAAAAAAATCACCACGTCATTAAAGGGGTTTGCCCATCTTGGACAGTCGATAGATACGGGTCCCACTTACTGGGACCACATCTCTAGAACTATGTCCCCTGACCCCTGTCCTACCTTCTTTTGCTCTCCTGCCACTGACTGACAAGTTGGTCGGGAGTCCTGAAACAGCCGGTCTCGCTGAGCTACTCTGTTTCCGTAACTCTAATAAAAATGAATAGGAGGAATGACGACCATGTAGCACGGTGAGATACGCTGTTTCCAGACTCTTGACCACCTCCTTAGTTAGTGGCTGAAGAGCAAGGGAAGGCAGGACAAGGGAAGTTCAGGGTGCCCTGTTCTAGAGATAGAACTGCATCTATTGGACATTTATGGCTTATCCTTTGGATCTGCCATAAATGTCCAAGATGGGAAAACATGTTTTGTATCCATGACAATGATTGGGACTCTTGCCGAGTTTAGGCTGTGTTCACATCACCGTTCCTTTCCACTGAGGGGTTCCGCCTGGGGTTTCCGTCCGGTTTGCCCCTCAACAGAGAGGCAATCGGAAATCTAAGCTTCCGTTTCCCTCACCATTGATATCGCTTTTGACGGAATCAATAGCGCAGTTGACTGCGCTATTTATTCCGTCAAACTAACGGAACACTGTCGCCACGGTGACAAACTGGAACCTTTTAGCAATGTTTCCGTCACCATTGATATCAATGGTGAGGGAAACGGAAGCTTAGGTTTCCGTTGAGTGGTTGACCCGACGGAAGCCTACGACGGAACCCCACAACAGAAGGGCAACGGTGATGTGAACAGGCCCTTAGCACCTTCATGGCAACACAGATCTTGCCGACCTCTTCAAATGTTATCTGTTTGAAATGGATATTCTAGAAAAGTCTCTCCATTCAACAGAAAGCAAAAATCTATTGAGATTGAAGTACTTTTATATCAGCCATATAGGTAGTCATATGTTTTGTTCATCACCTTGATTATGCTCTTTTAATGTTTGTCATTATATAGCTCCTGAATGTATCCTCTACAACACCCTAACATCTTGTATTCTCTGTATTTCCTTTTTAGTTTGTAATTGGATTTTAGTGCGGAGGAGAAGGAAATATGCTAATGCAGAACAAAAATATGACCATTACCATATAAGCTTTCCAAGGTGTACATGACATTTAAAAGGATTATCCGGGAGTTTTCAAATATTGCAAGAGGGGAGAGTGTAAAATAATAAACTAAGAGGTTCTCGCTTCTGCGTGACCTCCGCCGCTCCTCTCCCAGAAGCTCTGACGTTTCAAAGGGAGAGTATCTGTTAGTTTATTATTTTATACCCTCTCCTGCACTCCTGCAAAATGTGAAAACTCCTGGATAACCCCTTTAAATGTAATGAAACTAAAATGAAATACATTACACATTCCTGTTAACCTTTTTCCTGCCAAAGACTTATGTCATACGTCCTGACAGGAAGACCCTTCCGGAGCCAAAGATGTGTATAATATGTCCTTTCTACTAACTCCTCCAACTTGGGCTGTGTTGCAGCTAGAGCTGCGATTCAGGTCTTGTTTGAAAGCTAAGGGTATGTTCACACGCTTAACAAAAACGGCTGAAAGTACAGAGCTTTTTTTCAAGGGAAAACAGTCTCTGATTTGCAGACGTTTTTTAAGCATCAAGCGTTTTTTACGACTGTTTTTGGACCTGTTTTTCTATTGAGTCAATGAAAACGGCTCAAGAAGTGACATGCACTGTTTAAGAGGCTTTTTTTTTACGCGGCCGTTTAAAAAAAAAAAAAAAAAAAGGCTGTGTAAAAAACGCCCCGTGGGAACGGAACGCCATTTTTCCTATTGAAATCAATGGGCGGATGTTTGGAGGTATTCAGCCTCTGCATTTTTAACCGTTTTTCGAGGCGATTGCGGATCGAAAAACTGCTGAAAATAGCTCGTGTGAACATACCATTAGACGTTGCCTGCGTTAGAACAAGTTGAAGTGGGCCCTGTATATAATTTTAGCTCTCGCTTCAGCCTGTGGGGAGAGGGGGGAGGGGCTAGTGCTGGGAGTAAAGCGGTCATCCTCAGCCTGTCCCTGTATACTAGTCTTCTCAATTAATCAAAAAGTTCATTTATTTCAGTAATTCACTTCAAAAAGTGAAACTCATATATTATATGGATTCGTTACACACACAGTGATTTATTTCCAGCATTTTTTTTCTTTTAATGTTGAAGATTATGGCAAACTGTTAACTTAACTGTGCATGTGCATACAGCCTAGCAGTTTGTACAGAGGGATAGAAAATGATATACCTATATAATCCCTATTCTAATTTGCCTGAAAAAGTTGTTTTGTGAATTCCTGTGGTTTTGCCGTTTTATACGCTTGTGTGTAAACGTAGACATATGGTATGTATTGCTCACATCTTACAAATCTTTGCAGAGTACATTTTGTTTACATAAGGGGTCTGCTTGAGTATGTATTTTGGTCACAAAGTTGACGTTTTAAGCAGTTTTTGTTTTAGAATCTGTGTTTGATGCAAAGTTGTGTGAAAGTGATGGTGTGTATAAATTACAGGGGTTGTTCACTACTGGACAACTGATTACCTATCCACACCGGATGGGTCATGAGTAAATGATCTGTAGGGGTCAGACACCCGGACCCTGCAGCATTAAGCCGCATCGGCTGCCTCCGGGCACCGGATGTATATTCCGGAGAAGCAGTTGGCTCCGGCCACAGAATAGTAGCAGTTCTGCAGCACGGCCGGTATGCTATGTATGGAGCCAACTGCTTCTGGCTCCGTACATCGCATAATGCGTAATAACATCTGGTGTCCACAGGCCACCGTACCAGCTGATCGGTGCAGGGTCCGGGTGTCTGACCCGCTCCGATAATATATTGATGACCTATCTGGTGGATAAGTGATCAGTTGTCCGGTAGTTGACAACCCCTTTAACTTGTATTTTTATACACGGTAAGCTTTGCGCTATCAAATTTTAGACTTTGGTAGCACAGTTGGGCTCTATTCACATCTGCGTTGGAGGCTCCGTCAGGGGCTTCTGTCGCAAATCCGGCAGGGATAACTGCATATTACCACAGACCATAGCGCAGCATTCCTGCGCTATTGTGTCCGGTAAAATCACAGACACCCTGACGGAAAGCCGATGGAACTCATTGAAGTCATTGGGGCCGCCGGCGGTGTCTTGTGCAATGGAATAGTTGCTTCCATTATTCCCTTGTTCTGCTCCTCTGACTGATACATAAAAAAAATATATATATATTTTAATATCCTGTTTAGCACAAATTAACCCGTTAGTGACCGCCCATTAGTGTTTTTACGTCGGCCACTAACAGGCTATATTCCGATGCAATTACCTTTTTACAGCGCTGCATCGGAATAAATAAACTTTGACGCGAGCAGTTAAATCTCCCTGCTCTCAGCTACCTCCGGTCTCCGTTTGTTTCAGTTTGGATTCCATTCATGGGTTCCCCTGACGGAAAGGTCCAACAGAACCCCGACGCAGATGTGAACGAAGCCTAATTTGGGCATATTGTGACAATTGTTCTGGCTACCAGAGGGGCAAAATGTCCAAAAACCCCTGGCAGCGAAAGAGTTGGGCCCAGTTCACACAGTTTCTTTAAGCTGCTTTTGACTCGCGGTAGACAAAAAGTGGAATGCCACGGTTCCGCCTCTGACCTCCCATTGGAATCAATTGGAGGCAGAAAGAGCGTTTTCACTGCGCTTCTTGCCCGCGGGGTTCAATGGCCAAAAAACGCAGTGAAAATCGTGGCAAGAAATTGCAGGGAGGTCAAAATCTTCACCATAATTACTGAAGGAATTTTGAGGCCGTTTTTTCTGCCTGCAAAAAAAACTTGTGTGAACAGGGCCTTAGTGATCAAACTGAGGACTGCCTGATTAGCATATGACTGGGCTCAGTTAGATTTCAGCCCATTTGATTCTATTGTTTCCCCCAACCCTGAAGAGTTAACTTGAAGCTTCTTATTTTTCTACTTCCATCGAAATAACACAGCCAGCAGTTAGGGAACCTGTCTGTTGGTATAACCGCTATCATTTGGCCATCTCTAAGCCCCTGCAATATTTAAGACCAGACATGGACAAATATTTTGCAGGTCTCGGAGCCAGCTGCTATGGAGCCAGCAGATAATCTTTTTTTTTTTCAGTCGACTGCACTATTGATTCCGTCAAAACAACGGAACCCTGTCACAATGGTGACAAACATTTCCGTCACCTTTGAGATCAATAGTGAGGGAATCGGAAGCTGAGTTTTCCGTTTGCCTTTCCGTTGAGGGGTTAACTCGATGGAACCCCTCAACAGAAGGGCAACGGTGATGTGAACACAGCCTTAGGCCTCATGCACACATCCTTTACTATTTTGACATCCGTTTTAAAACTGATCCGTTTGTCCATTAAGACATCCATGTCATTTCCGTTGTCACTCTGCGTCCTTTCCGTCGTTATGTTTTAAACGGATGTTGTGCTTCCTTTTGTCTTCCGTTTTAAATGGTCCGTTAGAATCCATCTTGTGTGTTGAATGCAGGAAACTTTAGCACGTCCTGCCGTTGCTTCGCAACGGATCTGTGAAATACTGACCGCACACGGGTGCCTTCCGTGTACCGTCTGTGTTTTTGATGGACCCATAGACTTCAATAGGCCTCACGGTCACTGAACGATGGACAAAAGTAGGACATGCACTACTTTTGACGGAACGGAACAGTCGAAACAACGGAAGTGTGCATGGCCCCATAGAAATTAATGTGTCCGAGTACGATCAGTTAAAAAAACCGGATAGCACCCTCAAGAAAATAACTGAACTGGGCATGATGCCTTACGGGTCAATTGTAGTTGTAACCCTTTCCCAGCCGTCGTCATAGCAGTACCTTACCCCCACCATCCCCCTTCCCAGTGGGTCTTCCAGTGGAAGTTTGAAAGCGTTTTCCATCAATTACTAAAGCTAATTGAAAAGTGGTAACTGTATAAACCCTTCTTGTCACTTTTGCATAAAACATCAATACAGTTAAGACCCCATTCACATCATATTTTTTTCCCAACGTTTAGTGTGTACGCCGGGAAAACTCCCAACGTACATGCTGAATGTGTCCACAGACTACACTATTCTATACAATGGGATCCTGCAGAAAAATGTACCATGTGTTATGGTTTTTTCACCATGAGAACCTACGGGTGCCGTAATGGCATATGGGTGACGGATAACTGTGACAGATGCAGAACAGTGGCATCAGTCACCCATAGGCTATTCTAGCATCTGTTTAATGTATATGGTGTGAAAAGCTCATGACATATATGGTAAATAGATGCATTAATAGTTTATGGGTGATAGGTGCCTGAGAGAGGCTGCTAAGCCAAAACATTGTACAACCGGATTAAAAACCACTATATTTATTGTGTGCATCAAGACGTGAGTGCTCTCTATTTTTTATTTTACTGGTAGATGCCACTGTGAGGCGTTCTTTACAGCCTACATTTAATGTATACATAGGGAGGTTTTCCCATCGTATATGCTAAAAAATAAACATGATGTAAACCGGGACTAAATGGCAACATCTCTATAAATAAAAGCTAAGGCCTTATTCACACGACCGGACTGAGTGTCTGCCGATAAAAACAGCCGTTTTGTGCCGTTTTTCCCGGCCGGTTTGCATCCGTTCCGGGACGGTTTTCCAGGCCGTTTTTCATCTGTCCCGGGCGTGTTGCCGATTTTGACCAGTTTTGTATCCGTTTTTTTCCCTGTCCGTTTTAAAATCTGATGAATTTCATTTGGATTTTTTTGCCACACACTTCCCTCGGTAGGTAGTGCCACACAGACCCCCCCCTTGTAGGTAGTGCCACACAGACCCCCCCCCCCTTGTAGGTAGTGCCACACGGACCCCCCCCCCCCATTGTAGGTAGTGCCACACGGACCCCCATTGTAGGTAGTGCCACACGGACCCGCTTTGAAGGTAGTGCCACACGGACCCCCCTGTACATAGTCACCCCCCATAGATGGCACCCCCCTCCTACTTTCCTGCAGAAGCCCCTCAATTAACTGTCCATATATGGACAGCGAAGTGAGGGACTTTTCCTGGATTGGAATCCCCAGCCACAGCAGTGTGGATTCCGCTTCAGAAGTCCCTGACTTCACTGTGTCCATATTAGGGATTTCACGATACCAGAATTTGGACTTCGATACCGATACTTCGTTTAGTATTGTGATTTCGATACTTTGCCAACTTGTAAGGCGCGTGGTGTGATGATGAATTTAACCTCCACGTGCCTCACATTAATAGTAATTAACCCCATCATGTTTCTCAGTCATAATGGGTTAATATGTAAGGTACATGGAGTTAATTACTATTAATGTGAGGCACGTGGAGGTTAAATTCATCACACCTTGTGCCCCACAATAAGTGATAGAAAGCAGTTTTTATTTTATTTTTTTACAGCGTACACCTCATAAATGATGCAAAAAAATTGTTGTGTAGGTTATTACAGCCGCGCCAATACTGAATGTGTGTATATTTTATGTATTGACACTTATTTTAATGTTTATTGTAAAAAAAGATGTATGTGTATTATTATTTTTTTTTTTTTTAACATTACTTTGTTTTTACTTTTATTTTTTAAACTTTCATTTATTGGCATATATCTTTATTACAGTACATTAGCCTGTGTACTGTTAGTACACAGGCAGTTGTTAGGACATACCTAAGTATGACCTAACAGGAAATATGGTAGGACAGCCATGGGGTCCTTCAATGGACCCTGGGCTGTCTGCCCATATATGGTATGTTCCTCAATCCCCTGTAATTCCCCTGGAATTCCCTGTGATGCGATCCAAGGGGCATCCCCCCTTCTCATTTACCCCTGAATGCTGCAGTCCGCTGTTATCGCAGCATTCAGGGGAATAGCGGCGATCAGAGGTTTCTCTGATCTCCGCCGTTATAGAGCCATTGTGTAATACAGCCATTGCACCGCTCCGGACAGTGCGTGCGCGGTCAGCATGAGGAGATGCGGCCGGCGCTGCACTAATGAGCGGCGGTTCAGGCACTGAAGACAGAACATAGGGGTGTTTTTCAGCGCGCCCGCCATGTTCTGTTTTCAGTGCCGCCGCTCATAAGTGCAGCGCCGGCCACATCGCATCATCCTGACCCCGCGCACTTGTTATCAGGACTCAGGAGCGGGGCAATGACTGTATTACACAGCCGCAGCCCCGCTCTCATACATTCATGTGTTACAATACTGAGCTGTGCGGCCGCACAGCTAAGTATCGAAATACATGAAAAAAACGGTATCAAACCGTTTGGGGATGCAGAGTATCGAAACAGTATCGAAGTTTCGATGCATCGTACATCCCTAGTCCATATATGGACACAGTGAAGTCAGGGACTTCTGCTGGAGCGGAATCCCCAATCCCCGGCCACAGCATTGCCGAAGCTGTGGCCGGAGATTCCGCTCCTATAGGGAGCAAAAAAAATACCCTCCTCCTCCTCACATGCACTTCGCACTGTGAGGAGAACGAGAGAGCGAGAGCGACTGAAGACACGGCCGTCACTTGGAACACATTCAAGTAATGGCCGACGATTACCCGGCCCCATAGACTTCTATGGGAGCCGGGCGGCCGGGAGAACGGCCGAAAATAGGGCATGTCCCATTTTTTGACTGCTAAGTTTCCCGGGCTGTCAAAAATATCGGTCGTGTGAATAGCCTCAATAGGGGTCTATTGTTCCTACTGCAGCCGTGTGACGGACAGTTTTTCACGTTGCAATCTCCTGTACTTTTTTTAAAAACAAATATAAATCTAAGGCCTCATGCACACAGCCATTTCCGTAATCACGGCCTGCGATTGCGAGCACGGCCGTGGTCCACAGCGTGCATTTTTGCCTTCTGCTCCCATACAGAGTATGAGAGCACGGCCCGTAAAACGCAGAAGATAGGACATGTTCTATCTTTTGCGGTACAGTTCTATGGCACAGACACCTATCCGTAGCGATACCGAAAGACGTCCGCGGCCAATAGAACTGAATGGGTCCGTAATTGCGGACCGTATTACGGTCCGCGACTACGGAGATTTTTTACGGTCATTTGCATGGGGCCTAAGGGACCATGGAGTCTCCTATTGCTGACTAAGCAGTGGGGGAAGGATCCTTTTGCAGCCAGTTACAGCCATAGATAGGTTTGTGAGCAGGAAGAGGTGGGGGGGGGGGATCGGATGAGGTCCTGGGGACACCCAGAAAAAAAATCAACAGCGATCAAAATATATAAAGGCCTCGTATTAGAAAAACATTTATTTATATTTTCTTTTTTTTATTAAAGAAACAGCGCTACATCGGTCTATGGGATTTGTCTGGTATTGCGGCTTTATTGAAGTAAATGGGACTAAACTGCAATTCCAGACACAACCCATTGAATGGTGGGACACTTTTTCTAATTCTGGACAACCCCTTCAATGAAGAAATTGCTGGATTTCTATTAAATGTTTGTGCTTTTCTACATTTAGGCCCCATGCACACGACCGTATTTGGTACGTGATATACGGTCCGCATGTACCGGAGCGAACACAGTGCAGGGAGCCGGGCTCCTAGCATCATACTTATCTATGATGCTAGGTGTCACTGCCTCTCCACGAAACTACTGTCCCGATCATGTTTTCAGCACGGGACCGTATTCCTGTGGAGAGGCAGTGACACCTAGTGTCATAGAGAAGTATGATGCTAGGAGCCCGACTCCCTGCACTGTGTTCGGGCCGGGACATGCGGACCGTATATCACGGACCGAATATGATCGTGTGCATAGGGCCTTAGTGTTTCTACATTTAGTGTTGCTGGTCCTCTCTATACGGTGTCCTGAACAAATCTATGAAGAAGTCTTAAGTACTGGCTGAGCATTGTAGGCACTGGGAGGATATAGTAGTCTATGGATTCAGCATCATATGTTACTATGGTAAAAGGTGGTGTTGTGTGAACAGCTATCATAACATTTCAGAACTGAATTTAACCCCTTCCCGACATTTGACGTATGCCATGGAAAGCTAGTGCTTCCCGCATTTTGCCGTATCCATACGCCAAATGCTTGGCACCGGCCCAGAAGCTGAGTCGTGCCTTCATCGCCAGATGTCAGCGGTATCTTACAGCTGACATCCGGCTGTAATGGCAGGGACCGAAATTAGCTTAGATCCCCGCCATTAACCCCTTAAATGCAGCCGTCAAATGCGATCGCTAGATTTAAGGTGTTTGCAGCTCATCGGAACCCCAGCAATGAAATCACCAGGGTTCCGGTGGCTGCAGTGGCAACCAGAGGCTTAATACTGGCCTCCCGGTCTGCCTAGCACGGAACATTCCAGCCCTCGCCCTGCGGTGGAGCCTGAACGGCTTCCGTAGCCGCCGGCAAAATGGCGCCGGCTCAGGAGCTGATCCGGCGTTATCAGCGGTGAAAGTTAGCTGTATGTTACAGCTGACATCCACCTGTAAGGGCAGGAACCAGAGCTAGCTACGATCCCTGCCATTAACCCCTTCGATGCAGCCATCGAAAGTGATCACTGCATCTTAGCGGTTGCTAGCAGATCGCCAGCCCTTACAGGCAATCAGGACTGGTGACTGCTGCTATGGCAACAGGAGACACCATGGCCTCCTGCTCTGCCATTACGGAAGCCGGTTAAGCCCTGCCGGGAGGCGAAGCCTAATCGGCTTGCTGTCTGTGAATAACTGACAGATCTAATACATTGCACAACGTAGGTAGCGCAATGTATTAAAAAAAATTAAAATCTGTCAGTTGGACCTTCAAGTCCCCTAGTGGGACTTGAAAAAAGTGAAAAATATAAGTTTGAAAACATAATAAAAGTTTCAAGTAATAAAATAAAACACAATCGCCCTGTTCCCTTATCAAGTCCTTTATTATTGAAAAAAAAAATAACAAACCATACCTATTTGGTATCGCCGCGACCGTTATGACCTGAGGTATAAAAATGTTGTTGTTTATTGCATGTGGTGAACAGCGTAAAAACAAAAACGTAAAAAACTATAACCGTTTCTTTTTGGTCACTTTGCCCTTCAAATATTGAAATAAAAAGTGATCAAAAAGTCGCACGTATCCAAGAATGGTACCTATAAAAACTATAGCCCGTCCCGCAAAAAACAAGCCCTTCTACAGCTCCGTCGACTAAAAAGTTATGGTTCTCACAACTTGGCAACAGAAAAAATACATTCTTTTTACATAAGTAATTTTATTGTGTAAAACATGAAAAAGTGCTAGAAATTCGGTATCGCCAGAATCGGACTGAGCCGCAGAATAAAGGTAACATGTAATTTATAACGCGTGGTGAACGCTGTATAAAAAAAACTATGCCAGAATTGCGGTTTTTTGGTTATCTGGCCTCCCAAAAAATAGGATAAAAGGTGATCAAAAAGTCGCATGTACCCCAAAATGGTACCAATAATTACTACCGCTTGTCCCGCAAAACAACAGCCCTCATATCACAACGTCTATGAAAAAATTAGTTAAGGCTCCAATAAGTCAGGAAATAAAAAATATGCAGTTGTGCAGCCCGAATGGAACATTTGAAGAGGCGATTTATCAAGGCCCTAAAGTTAGGGAACCAGAAAGGAGAGGGCCCAAACATATCTGCTAGAAGCGAGGTCGCCCGTAATATACCAGGACAACACTTCGCACCTTTGCTGTTTGGGGAATTTTGCTGGGAAGTGTGGACCAAAAGGGGCATAAGAGAGGACGCCATATACCAGTGCGACTCCGGCCTGTGCAGAAAGGATTGCTTCACAGCGTAACACACATCTATGGATCATTTTATTGGTTTTTTTACCCCATTATTATACCACCTGACTATGCCCCTGATATACTCTGACCAGCTTATATGTACCCTCACATTACTAACGGAAACACCAGCAATACTCAAACAAATCTACCAGCAAGCAAAATCCGCTCTCCAAAAGCCAAATGGCGCTCCCTCCCCTCTGAATCCTACAGCGTGCCCAAACAGCAGTTTACTTCCACATATATGGCATTGCCTTACCCGGGAAAACCCTTTTAACAATTGTTGGGGTGTGTGTCTCCAGTGTCATAAGCTGGGCACGACATATTTGCCACTGAAATGGCATGTCTAGGGAAAAATATTAATTTTTAATTTGCACCATCCGCAGCGCATTCATTTATGGAAAATATCTGTGGGGTGAAAATGCTCACTACACCCCTTAAATTCCTTGAGGGGTGTAGTTTCCAAAATAGGGTCACTTTCTTTTTATTATTTAATATCTGAGCCTCTGCAATTGTGAACCAATACTTTGTAAATCGCCAAATTAGACCTCAATTTTTTTATGGTACTCTTTTACTCCTGAGCCTGGTCGAATGTCCAGGCAAAAGATTAGTGCCCCATGTAGGGTGTTTCTAAAACCGGAAAACACTGCATAATAATTAGAGAGCTGTCTTGTTATGGTGGCACAAGCTGGGCACCACATATTGGCATATCTATGGAAAAAAATTCAATTTTCACTCTGCAACATCGAGTGCACACTAATTTCTACAAAACACTTGCAGGGTTAACATGCTCACTAGACCCCTAGGTGAATGCTTTGAGGGGTGTAGTTTCCAAAATGTGGTCACTTCTGGGGGGTTCCCACTGTTCTGATCCCACAGGCGCCCAGAAACCAATCCAGCAAAATCTGCACTCCAAATGGCGCTCCTTCTGAGCCCTGCCGTGTGCTCAAACAGCAGTTTATGACCACATATGGGGTATTCCCGTACTTGGGAGAAATTGCTTTACAAATGTTGGGTTTCTTTTTTTCCTTTTATTTGTTGAGAAAATGGAAAATTTAGTAGTTTCCTAAATGCAGTCACTTTTTGGGCGTTTTCATTGTTTGTCCCCAGAGGGGCTTTGCAAATGTGATCTCCAAAAGCCAGATAGCTCTCTTTCCCTTCTAAGCCCTGCCGTGTATCCAAACAGCCGTTTATTACCACATGTGGGGTACTGTTTTACTCGGGAGAAATTGCTTTGCAAATTTTGTGGTGCTTTTTCTCCTTTAGTCCTTGTGGAAATGAGGAAAAAATTCGCTAAACCTACATTTTATTTTATTTTTCACAGCCTACTTTCCATAATTTCTGTAACAAAACCTGTGTGGTCAAAATGCTCACTAAGCCCCTAGATAATTTCCTTGAGGTGTGTAGTTTCCCAAATGGGGTCACTTTTGGGGGATTTCCACTGTTTTGGCACCGCAAGATTCCTTCAAACCTGACATGGTGCCTAAAATATATTCTAATAAAAATAAGGCCCCAAATCCACTAGGTGCTCCTTTACTTCTGAGGCCTGTGCTTCAGTCCATTAGCACGCTAGGGCCACATGTGGGATATTTCTAAAAACTGCAGAATCTGGGCAATAAATATTGAGTTGCATTTTTCTGGTAAAACTTTCGGTGTTACAAAAAAAATTGATTAAATATGAATTTCTGCAAAAAAACAACTAAATTTGTTAATTTCACCTCTATTTTGCTTTAATTCCTGTGAAACGTCTAAAGGGTTAAGAAACTTTCTAAATGTTTTGAATACTTTGAGGGGTGCAGTTTTTAAAATGGGGTGACTTTTATTGAGGGTTTCTAATATATAAGACCCTCAAAGCCACTTCACAACTGAACTGGCCCCTGCAAAAATAGCTTTTTGAAATTTTCTTATTTTTTTTTAGAAATTGCTGCTAAAGTTCTAAGCCTTGTACCGTCCTAGAAAAATAAAAGGTTGTTCAAAAAGCTATGCCAATCTAAAGTAGAGATATGGGGATGTTAATTCTTTATTGTAAGTAAAGGACAAACTTTAAAGGGTTATTCCCATCTCCGACATTTGTCATATCCATGAGATATGCTATAAATGTTTGATATATGCGGGTTCCCAGCTCTGAGACACTCGCCTATGTAGAGGTCGTGGTCCAGCGCTTGCTCTGCTGTTCCCATAACTCCCATAGTACATAATGAATAGAGCCGCGCATGTGTGTGGCCACCTCTCAACATAGTCCTTGTCTGTAATCGGTTGCCACCTCACTAAGGCGGTACAGCGGATCGGGTGACCCACATTGTTGATTTAGGTATGGGGCCCTGCATCTATCAGACATTTATGGTACATTCTGTTGATATGCCATAAATGTCTTAGTTGGGAATAACCCTTTAATAAGAATTTGTCACCAGTTTTCACTATGCAAACTGCATACGTTATTTAAAAAAAATAAAAATCTCTTCATTCTGATTAAGAAGTTTTCCTGCCTGATGTTTAAATTTGCATTTTATGATTCCAGGAGGCAGTCCGCACAGGATCCATATCATTAATAATAAGCGATGGACACCGCTTCCCTCCCCTGCACAATTACCTCTGCACAAGCCACAGAGCATGCACACAAAAGATTCCCATAGAAGTTAATATGTCTATTTCTGTCTGAGGTTTCTTGTCCATGTGTCTGCTGTAAAGTAAATCTTGAACTGCTGTAATGTAATTATCTAAACTGCTGTTCACAGCTTAGGCAAGATGGCTGCCCCCATAACCATGTACAAAAAGTGTTTGTCTGCTTTTTTTTTGTTTGTTTTTTAAATGAGAAAGTAAAAACAGTTGATATAAATCGGTATTTAGTAAAAAAAAAATAAGAATATATACCGTATTTTTCGGACTATAAGACACAGTTTTTAGCAAGAATAAATCTTGCTAAAAAGTCCCTGCGTCTTATGGTCCCGACCCGTGATGTGCCGACACATCATCGAGCGGGGAGGGGATGAGGTATGGAGCGGGCTCACGTTCTGAGCCCGCTTCTGACACGCTGCTCTAATGGCTAGGAACAGTGATGGTGCAGTTCCTGACCGTTTAACTAGTTAAATGCCGCGGTCAATAGCGACCACGGCATTTATATTGGTTTTCATATGAAGGACATTTATGACATATCCACAGGATATGTCATAAACGTCAGATAGATGTGGGTCCCACCTCTGGGACCCGCATCTATCTCTAGAACGGGGCCCCCTAAGCCCCGTTCTATCTTACCCGGCTCCGCTGTCTTCCGGCCATTTCACTACCTGGTTACATGGTTGAGTTAATCAAACAGCGTAACTCGCTGAGCTACGCTATTTCCGCAACTCCCATAGAACTGAATAGTAGTTACGGAAACAGGGTAGCATGCTATGCTGCTTCTGTAACTGCCATTCACTACTATGGGAGTTACGGAAATAGCGTAGCTCAGCGAGTCACGCTGTTTCCGTTACTCATCCATGTATTGCAGTGTATTGTACCAGCGATCTAATGATTACTGGTTCAAGTCCCCTAGGGGAACTAATAAAATGTGTGTAAAAAAAAAAGTTAAATTAATTTTCAGGTGTGTAAAAAAAATAAAAATAAAAAAATAAATATTAAAGTTTAAAAAAAACACTTCCTATTTTTCCCCAAGCCCAATGTAAAAATAATTTAAAAAAATTGGTATACCTGCATCCGTAAAAGTCCGAAACTATTACAATATAGCATTATTTGACTCACACAGTGAACGGTGTAAAAAAACAATAATTTAAAACCCCAGAATCGTTGTCTTTTGGTCACCATAGCGCTAAAAAGAATGAAATAAAAAGTGAGCAAAAAAATCGTATGTGCCAAAAAATGGTGCTAATAAAAACTACAGCTCGTCCTGCAAAAAATAAGCCCTCACAACGATGGAAAAATATAATTTATGGCTTTCAGAATGTGGTGAAACTGAACAAATTATTTTTTTAAACCAATAGTTTTTTCTTTGTAAGATAAATAAAATATGATTTTTTCCCCTATTTTCTGTTGTCTAAAACCTGGGTGTGTCCTATAGTCAGGTGCGTTTTATGGTCTGAAAAATTGTGTGTGTGTGTGTGTGTGTGTGTGTGTGTGTGTGTGTGTGTGTGTGTGTGTGTTTCGAAATGGTATGCCTTTTTTGTAAATTGAAAACTGGCACATAAGTGGCTACAGTGCACTTCATATTGAAATGGCTAAAATGTATTATTCTTTTTTTTCTTCCACGTTTCCGGCAGTGTTTTTCATTGCTACCCCCTTCCCAAAAAAACAAAACCGCTGTGACCAGATGTTGGTCAATTGTAAAATATGAAAGTTTTGGTTTGTGGCATCTATGTTTGGGTCAATGGTGTTTATTCCTTTTTTTGTTTTTTCTCTTCATAAAGCATTATGCTCTTGATCTGGTGGATTTTCAATAGGCTTCTCTATAGGACTTAGAACACTGCAGTAAAAACACATATAGAATGAAACAAAAAATAAAAAAAGCTGTTAAAAACATTTTTTTTACATTCCTTTTAAAACGCTGAAAAGTGTGTTTGAAGGCGACCTTAGGTTTTCATTATTTACTATCCCTTTTTACTGTACAATGATCATGTGACTTCATATATATCCTGTTTTCCACTAAAATATAAATGTGAAGGAATGTATATAAATGTGCAACTAGTGTCCCTAAAACATTTAAATAGATACTGTCTGTTCCACAAACTACATAAATGAATAGTACAAGCCAGTATAAGACTCTTTGTATATAAACTATATGGACAAAATTGTTTGGACACCTACACGTTAGGCCTCATGCACACTTCCATCACCGTTTTAGCGGCCGTTTTTGATGGATCCGTGTGTCCGTTTTTGTTTCCGTGTGCACTCCGTTTCCGTTTAAAAAACGGATGTGAACTTCACTTGAACCTGTCACATGTCCCAGGAAACACCATTAGAAAGGTTACAAGAAGTTTTTGGTGCTGTTTTCTTAGCTTTCAGAGCATAGAGAACAGTTTGAGATTACTCTGCTCAGCTTACTTTGGATTTACGGGTCGTAATTACGACCCGAAATAGCGGGCCCATAGACTTCTGTTAGCCACGGGTACCTTCCCGTTTTCTCACGGGAAGGTGCCCGAGCCGTTAAAAAGCTAGAACATGTTCTATTTTTTTATTTTACGGGCCGTTCTCCTATACTTTATAATGGGAGCACGGCTCGTAAAAACGACCGGCTGCCCGTTGCCGGCCGTGCCCGGCCGTGCTCATCTCCTGAAATACTCTGTGCTGCCTTAAACTCCCGCTGGACAGGTCAGGATCCGGTTTCTTTTAAATGCTGCTGGGGAACCCGCTCGATCCACGATATAAGGCTGCACTACAGTGCAGCATTTAAAAGAAACAGGATCCTGACCTGTCCACAGAGTTTAAGGCAGCACCGAGTATTTCAGGAGAGGAGCCTGTGATTGGCCGCAGAGGCCGCGGCAGCCTGTGATTGACCGCAGAGGCCGCGGCAGCCTGTGATTGGCGGCAGAGGCCGCGGCAGCCTGTGATTGGCGGCAGAGGCCGCGGCAGCCTGTGATTGGCGGCAGAGGCCGCGGCAGCCTGTGATTGGCGGCAGAGGCCGCGGCAGCCTGTGATTGGCGGCAGAGGCCGCGGCAGCCTGTGATTGGCGGCAGAGGCCGCGGCAGCCTGTGATTGGCGGCAGAGGCCGCGGCAGCCTGTGATTGGCGGCAGAGGCCGCGGCAGCCTGTGATTGGCGGCAGAGGCCGCGGCAGCCTGTGATTGGCGGCAGAGGCCGCGGCAGCCTGTGATTGGCGGCAGAGGCCGCGGCAGCCTGTGATTGGCGGCAGAGGCCGCGGCAGCCTGTGATTGGCGGCAGAGGCCGCGGCAGCCTGTGATTGGCGGCAGAGGCCGCGGCAGCCTGTGATTGGCTGCAGCGAGCGGTGATATGGATGAAACGTCATCGCTGGAGGCCGGACATTAAAATTTTATTTTCCGCGCGCCGAGCATGGTACTGTCAAGGTTGCTGAAAGAGTTAGTGCAGCCCATTAACTCTATCAGCACCCTGGACAGTACCATGCTCGGCGCACGGAAATTACAGGTTCGGTCAGAACTAGTTCGGTCCGGATCAAACTTTTTCGTGAAATTCGGCGAACTAGCCAAACCGAACTTTTCATAAGTTCGCTCATCTCTACTAGAAATAATACATAATACAACTGTGCAAGGTCTACGCTACCCTCTGACACACTTGAAACTGCGCAAAGTCTATACCGGTCAGAATTTTGGGATTGCAAAGCACATGTTATAAGACAGCAGGTCAATGCGAAAATAACATTACTGTGGGTGTGTAAAGTTTACCTACTGAGAATTACATACAATGGAACAAAAGAAAAGCATGCTCAGAAAACAAGCAGTGCAATATGTGCATTTACTTACTTATTTTGTGACGCTGGGCACTAGTTCCCTTCTGCCATCTGCGTGTCAAAAGCTCCTTGGCAAGCTCCTCCGACGCGGCGTCCTTTTTATAACGGTCGTGGTAGCATTCTGTGCGCGTATCCCACAGTTCTGGGTGATCCTGCACCAATGCTATCATTCTTTCCACATCCATCTTCAGAACTGACTGGCTACTGTAGACTGTGAGTCTGTGAACTTTGTCCCACCCAGCCGTTGCTATGGCAACGGATCAGTCAAAAACGGACAGCACACGGAAGCCTTCCGTGTGCCATCCGTTTTTTTCACTGACCCATTGACTTCTATGGGCCACACGGTCACTGAATCACTGAGCAAAGTAGGACATGCTCTACTTTGCACGGAACGGAACAACGGATCCGTTTAAATAACGGAAGTGTGCATGGGGCCATTGCAATGAATGGGTTCAGGGTGCTATCAGTGACAAAAACAGATAGCACCCTGAAGGAAAAAACTGAAGTGTGCATGAGGCCTTATACCTACAGGAGCTTTTTTGACGCCCCATTCTAAATCAATAAGCATTAATATTTAGTTGGTCGCCCCATTGCAGCTAAAACAGCCTCCACTCTTCTGAGAAGGCTGTCTTCAAGATTTCAGAGTGTCTGGAAATTTTTGACACTTCGTCCAGAAGAGCATTTGTGAGGTCAGACACTGATGTTGGCCGAAAGGGTCTGACTCAATCTCCATATTCGTTCATCCCAAAGTTGTTTGATGGGGTCGAGGTTAGGACTCATTGTGGGCCAGTCAAGTTCTTCCACACCACACTCAACGTACCATGCCTTTATAGACCACCTAGAACAGAAAAGGACATTTCTTCAACTGTTCCCAAAAGTAGGACGCATACAGTTGTCCAAAATGTCTTGGTATGCTGAAGCATTAAAGGGGTTTTCCCATGAGAGACATTTATGACATATTCACAGGATATGTCAAATGTCAGATAGATGCGGGTCCCACCTCTGGGACAACACCTCTCTAGAACTGGGGGCCCTAAACTCCGTTCTGCCGATCTGTGTTGCGGCAGATGCAGGTTGAAACGGCGTAGATCGCATGCTAGGCTGCTTCCGTAACTGCCATTCACTACTATGAGACTTACTGAAACAAGGAACTAAGGGTTATAGGCCAACCCCTGAAAAACAATCCCATAGCATTATCCCTCCTCCACCAAACTTTACATTTGGCACAATTCAGTCAGGCAGGTAACGTTCTCCTGGCATTCGCCAAACCCAGGCTTGTCCATAAGACTGCCAGATAGAGAAGTGTGATGTTTTACTGCTTTTCCACTGCTCCAGAGTACAGTGGCGGTGTGCTTTACACCACTCCATCCAACGCTTGGCACTGTGCATACTGATGTAAGGCCTGCATGCAGCTGCTCGGCCATGGATACTCATGCCATGAAGCTCACGGCGCATAGTTTTTGTGCTGATGTTAATGCCAGAGGAGGTTTAGAGCTCTGTTGATATTGAGTCAGCCGAGCCTTTGTGACTTCTATGCACCTCAGTACTCGGCAACCCCACTCTGTAGCTTTATGTGGCCTGACACTTCATAACAGAGTTGCTGTTATTCCTAAACACTTCCACTCTTGCAATAATACCACTTGCAGTTGATTGTGGAATATCTAAAGCCCCATGCACTTATCGCCGGGTGCCGATGAGAGAGAAAGGGAGCTCCCTCCCTCTCTCCAAAACACATGTGGCGCCGCATCTGAGGGGTTAAACGGGTGAGGTCGATACTAAAATCGATCTCCCCGGTTGAGCAGGGATGCCCCCAGCCCTCAGCTACCTCAGGCAGCTGAGAACAGGGAGATTTAACGGCTCCCTGCTCTGTTTATTTATTCCGATGCAGCGGCGTAAAAAGGCTATTGCATCAGAATAAAGCCCATTAGTGGCCGCCGTAAAAACTCTATGGGGCTGTCACTAACGGGTTAAAGGGGTATTACGGTTTCTGCAACTAAATATTATTATTTGCATAATGAAAAGTTATACAATTTCCTAGTGGCTTCACGCTTCCACAGGCCTCTGTGGACAGAGACCGGAGGACACGTGAAGCCATGTGATATGTTTAGGTATACGTTGGGAGGATACCGGAAATAAGGCTGCAAGAGTGTCCCCCTATATTGGCATACAGTAGAATAAGTCACTTGAACAGCCCCGACCCCTCTCATCCTCCAGGCAGAGCGCTACCTGATGTTCTACCTAGCGTCTCCGGGCTTTGTGGAAACTCCTGATTTTACTGTCCTTATATGGTCCGTCGCCCAAATACCCCCTGCACCCTCTCATCCCACAGGTAGAGCACGACCAGACGGTCCGGGGCCAAAAGGGCACTTTTTTGGGCTTCCGTTGGGCTAATAGGACCCAATGGACACGTTTATCGTGTACGTCGGGAGTTTTACGATGCACATGATAAATGTAGCGCAGAAATGTGATCGGAAGAGGGGGCGCCATAAAGGCTTATTCCCATAGGGTATGCCATAAATGTCTGATAGATGTGGGTTCCGGCTCTGAGACCAGCACCTATATACAGAACGGGAGTCACCCAATCCCTGTTTTGCCCGGTGAGACAGCCGCTGCCTTCTGATCCAGGCGGGGGACTAAGTGGAGGGGGGTGCACATGCAGTCGTCTCTCTATTATGTTCTATGAGAGTAATGGAAGCAGCCAAACAGCTGGTGACCCCCATTCTTCATATAGGTGCATCTATCCGATGTTTATGAATTATATCTTTGGTGGTCATTTACATGACTGACGACTAGCACGACTCAGCCTGTGGATACGCTACACAGATCACATCACGGGGCTGTACCATTCGACTATGAAGACATGCTTACACCTTCTTTATAAAGTAATTTTAAATAAAACAGAAATGACCAGTGTTTTGTATTTTCACACCGGGTGTGTGCGTTATGGCAGTTGAAATAAATAAGAGTTAATTTACAGAGAAATGTCCTAGATATTAGGGCTCATTCAGACAAACAAGGATAACGTACATGTGCTGCACAGGAAAATCACGCGCAGCACATGGACCAATTGATTTCAATGGGGCTGTTCACACATGCAGGAGTTTTCACACAGCGTGTGTCCGTTGCATAAAACTCACTGCATGTCCTATATTGGTGCGTTTTTCACGCACCTATCGCCCATTGAAGTCAATGGGTGCGTGAAAATCACGCACAGCACACGATACACATCTATGTGCTGTGCGTGATTTACCCATCAATTGAATTGAAAATAATAAGAATTAAAAAAAAAAAAAAAGATTTCCTTTGCAAGTTCGTGAATAACGCATACCACTCGCAAATCACAGATGCAATAACGCGACACCTACGGACCAGATTCACACGCATTTTTTTTCGCACGCGAATCTGGTACGCTCGTGTGATTTTTAGCCTTACAGTCTCCAGTAAGTAATGGAGTACGAACCCCTGCCTCAGGGACCGGGCAGTGACAGGAGAGATGTGTACTGGGTCTTATCTGTGTATCTAGTGTTGCTATCCCAACTTATTTTGACCTCCAGTATTACAATAGAGCTGTCATTAACTCGCCCACCCTCTAATGATCATGAGATGACTCTCCTTATCCTGTGCCTGTATATACAGCCATGCTGACAAGTGAGCTACGGAGACAGAAAATATTCACTTACTGTGACTGCCCTACTGGCCAGTGTGAAAACTTTTATATCCAAAAATTTTTTGCTTTGTAAATGATACATTCTCTATGGGGCTCCGGTTTGTTTTTACTTATTCACTTTAAGGGCCTATTCACATCAGCGACGCTTTCCGTTGAGGGGTTTCCGTCGGGGTAACCCCTCAACCAAAAGGCAAACGGAAACCTTCGCATTGGAAACCTTTGCTAATGGTTTCCGTTTGTCACCGTTGTGATATGGTTCCGTTGTTTTTGACAATCAATAGCGCAGTTTACGTTTGAGGCTGGGTCTCTCAAAACAGCGACGTGTGAACCTAGCCATATAAAACTTAATTTTTTTAGACATATGCCATACTAGATTGAATGTGATTTTATAAAAACGGCATGCTTTTTAGGTCATGCTTTTTTTTTTTTATTGGTCACATGTTTGTGTTTTTGCAGCGGTGTTCCCCGTTGACCTCAATGGAGAAAAACCTTGGCATTGAAAATAGCATGTAAAAATTCAATGTGGTTTTCCGTAGACATAGTTTAGAAATGAGCACGGTTTATGTTAATGGTGCAGTAGTAGTTAGATGTACGGATTTTTTGACTAAATGATTCAAATAATTGTTGTTAATCTAAACTATTCCAAAGCAGCATAGCGCTTTGCAGTCTTTCTGCAGTCAGCATGTTCTAAAGCAGGATGAGCTGAGCTGATTGATATATTGTTTGTGGGAAAAGATTTAGGTCTCTTGCACACAACCGTTGAGCCACTCGGGCCGTTTTTGACGGCATCCGAGTGTCATCCGATCGTCTTCACAGACCCATTCACTTTAGCGGGTGAATCGGGTCCGTGAAAAATGGTCCTAGTCTCCGATCCGAGGAAAGATAGAACATGTCACTGACGGGACTCGGGCGGCACAGACGCAATTTGAGAGATTCCCTAGCTGTGTATCATCCACGAAGGTAAAACAATGTTAATAAGGGGTTTCTTATCGATCGCAGTGGAAATAGCGATTTAATCTATAAACCACTGTCCACCATCAAAGTCTAAAGCCTGCTTGATAAATGTATCTAGACGATCCATCCAATGATAATTTGTCTGAAATTATTTTTCCATTAAAGATCCATTGTTGTTATTTTGTTAACTTTCAGCTTTTGAGATAGTTGTATTAACTTGCCAATTCTAACAGCTTTGTGTCGTCTCTTCAGTTTTATTGCATAATAAAGTATAACCACGTGTGTATTCTGTAGTGACTATGAACAGAATGCTGGTGGAAAAATAAGTAGGTCAACCTCTGAATAACCTGTCTTCAGCTTATGTTTCCTTGGGCTAGAGCTCCACCTTGTGATCCTCGTATAGAACAAAATCTCAATACTGCGAAAACCATTTATTTTTCTGTTTTTATTGATAGAAAGGCTTTAGACCATTTCCGACTGAAAGAAATATTTATTTTTATCAAGCAACACTGCTTATGTATAACCTTACAGCTAGTTACACATTTTCTTTTCTTTTTATGCAGTCAGGCGATATTTTGTTGCTTTATGTGATGTTTTTCAGTTGACAGATAAATCAAAGCCATTGATTTGCAGTAGTGAAAAATCAATTGTAATTTAACGTCAGAAAAAGTATGGTGATGCAGTGTTTAACTTTATTGGAAGAGAGGTTTTTATTTGCTGCTTTTATTTACACCTGTCAAGCCTGGTCCCAATTATTGTATCTAGCTCTAGATCTTTTTAGGCCATATCCACACACAACAGAATATTTCTGCTGTGAAAACGGCGTTCAAATCTTTGACAAAATCCACTTGTATTGCATGCGTACTTTGCGGGGGAATTTTAAAAAAAATATACTGCGTCATGCATCATTTGTTCCAAAGTGCGGGATATTTTTTATTTGTTTTTTATTATACCCCATTCGCTTACTTTGTACCTGTACAGTGTTGCAGATTTTCAGTGTGCTATCTGTGCCAAAAGTCCACAACAAAAACACCCTGAGTGAAGGTGACTTTATTTTATAGTTAATTCAGTTTTTATCACACTCTTATTGGCTCAAGGCATTTATCTTCTTGTGATGGACTGGAAACTTAGGCCATGTTCACATGGCATATTTTCTGGCGTATTTTGGAGCAAGAATATCTTGTACCACACTCCAAAATACACTTGGAATATGCCTGCAAACAGCTTCTTATTGATTTCAATGGATAATACGTTGTGTAGTTCATATGTGGCGTATTTATATGCGGCTTAATTAAAAAAACACCTCGTAAAAAGAATTTGCCAAAATGCCCACAAACACTGCCAGTCTAAAAAGATCGGTAATGTTAATATGTGCGATAACAACCGTGCACACAAGCCACTTGTCCGTTCAGGAAGTGTAGGAGATTTATCCAGCGGTCTCAACAAAGATGGCCGCTTTCTAGCCTTTAGTTTGTATATTATGTGGGTTCTGATTTGGCTTAGTACTTTTTTTTCTTATTTTTGATGCATAACGCAACACGCACGGACCAGATTCACGTGCGTTTTCGTGATTCTGGTCCGTGTGTTGCGTTATGCATCTGTGTGCTTTGCGAGTGGCATGCCTTATTCATGCACTCGCAAAGTACATCATTTAAAAAATATATATTTTCAATTGAATTGATGCGCAAATCACGCTCCGCATACGCATGTGCATCAGTGTGCGATGCGTGGTTTTCACGCACCCATTAAAGTCACGATAACGCACCAATATAGGACATGCAGTGAGTTTTCCGCAGTGCACTCTCGATGCGTGAAAAATCACGCATGTGAGTAGCCTTATTGAAAGCAATGGGTCCATGTGCTGTGCGTTGTTTCAACGCACAGCACACGGATGTGATCCACGCTCGTGTGAATGAGGCCTAAAAGCATATGCTGAAAATCCTTCTGCAGATGGAAAATGTATGGCAAATCTGCAGCAAAATCCGCATGTTACACATGCAGGTTTTGTAGCGGATTTCACCCCTCTTATTGAAAGGAGTGAAATTCTGCTATTACACTTTTATTTACCTGTGATCTTATGTTATTAGTCACCTGTGATGATGGTCTTATGCAATTTATTGATCTGCCAACTCCTTAGGCCCCATGCACACGACCGTAAAATCACCCGTAATTTCTATGGCCAACGAACACCTTCCCGTATGTCTACGGGAGGGTGTCCGTGCCGTAGAAACCTACCGAAAAAAATAGGACATGTCCTATTTTTTGTTTGTTTTACGGACTGTGCGCCTATACTTTATAATTGGAGCATGGCACGGGCCCGGTCATGTGCATGGGGCCTTAGGCTGGATTCACACTGCATTTTTGTTGTGTTTTTAGCATGCATTTTTTTTTTCTCCGACTTCTGTCTGTCAATGGGAGTTCGTCAACCAAAACAAAAAATTGTATGCTAAAAACGCGGTGTGAACCCAACCTTGACCTTTCCAGTATCTTGTTTGTACAAATCTTTTTTTTTTTTTGTGTGTGTGTGGGCTTGGATTTCTCACAGGGGCTCTTGTGTTGCGCACCTACATTTTGCGGCATTGTCTGTTAGCAGCTCAATTATGGAATAAAGGAAATCATTGATGATGCATTTCTGTACTATAAAAAGTGGCTCTTAAAGAGGTTCTGTCACCAGATTTTGCAACCCCTATCTCCTATTGCAGCAGATCGGCGCTGCAATGGAGATAAGAGTAACGTTTTTTTTTCTTTCAAAACAAGCATTTTTGGCCAAGTTATGACGATTTTTATATTTATGCAAATGAGGCTTTCTAAGGTACAACTGGGCGTGTTTAAAGTAAAAGTACAACTGCGCGTGTATTATGTGCGTACATCGGGGCGTTTTTACTTCTTTTACTAGCTGGGCGTTGTGAATGGGAGTGTATGATGCTGACGAATCAGCATCATCCACTTCTCATCGTTAACACCCAGCTTCTGGCAGTGCACAGACACAGCGTGTTCTCGAGAGATCACGCTGTGACGTCACTCACTTCCTGCCCCAGGTCCTGCATCGTGTCGGACGAGCGAGGACACATCGGCACCAGAGGCTACAGTTGATTCTTCAGCAGCATCAGTGTTTGCAGGTAAGTAGCTACATCGACTTACCTGCAAACGCCGATGCTGCTGCAGAATCAAATGTAGCCTCTGGTGCCGATGTGTCCTCGCTCGTCCGACACGATGCAGGACCTGGGGCAGGAAGTGAGTGACGTCACAGCGTGATCTCTCGAGAACACGCTGTGTGTCTGCACTGCCAGAAGCTGGGCGTTGTGAAGAGAAGTGGATGATACTTCTAGTCACAACGCCCAGCTAGTAAAAGAAGTAAAAACGCCCAAATGTACACACACAATACACGCCCAGTTGGACTTTTACTTTAAACACGCCCAGTTGGACTTTAGAAAGCCTCATTTGCATAAATATAAAAATGGTCATAACTTGGCCAAAAATGCTCGTTTTTTAAAAAAAACAAACGTTACTCTTATCTACATTGCAGCGCCGATCTGCTGCAATAGGAGATAGGGGTTGCATAATCTGGTGACAGAGCCTCTTTAACTGTAGCTTGCCTCTATAACTTTGTCTAACTGTTTTGTTGCAAAAGTACAAATCGCTGTTAATATATTTAATTTTCCCAATTTGCAGGTTAACGGTAATTCCTGTCCACGGCTTCACAAGTAGGTGTATGAACCAGATCTTTCAGAAGCATTTGTTTTTCAGAAGATGATAAAGAAATGATAGCAGCTCCAGAAATCCAAGCTGACTTCAATCTCCTCCAGTAAGTAGTTAACAACTATTAAGGCCTCATGCACACTTCCGTGTGCCGTTGAACGACGGTTCCGTGAATCCCGGACCGCACACGGATGGCTTCCGTGTGCAGTCCGTTGTTTCACGGACCAACTCTGCAAAGGCCGAGACTGTTCCGTCAAAAACGGGCAGGAGTAGGACCAGTCCTATTTTTGACGGAACAGCCGCACGGTTCCGTTAATGTGTGCATGGCCCTATTGAAATGAATGTGTCAGTGTGCGATCAGTTAAAAAACCGGATATCATCCTGACGAAAAAAACTGAAGTGGGCATGAGGTCTAAGGTCCCCTTTTTCTTTTTTATGTGCTGTGATGGAAGCCTGGAGATAGCAACTCCATTGGTATGGACAATACATAATGTATGGGCAATATCCATGTAAACAATTCACCCTAAATATTTATTCTCTGTATTTAAAGTGTAAATAAACTTTTAAAAAAACTTGTGACATGACAGAAGTTTTGATCGGAGGGAGTCCGTGCACTGACACCTCCATAGATCGCTAAAACGAAGCTGTAGAAATGCTCGAGTGAGCGCGGTTCTTCTTCGTTTCAAAACAGCTTTACTCTGAGGTGTAATAATAATAAACTTTATATATGTAGTGCCAACATATTCCACATCACTTTACAATTTAGGGGGTGCATTGTACATACCATACATATTGACAAAACTAATTTACAATTCAAATAAGAAGAGTGGGGACCCTGCTCGCAAGAGCTTAGAATCTATGAGGAAACAAGGGAGACACAAAATGTGAAAAATGCTTGTTAAGTGCAATTGTCCGGCCATCTTTTATACAAATGGGGTTGTACACATAAAGCTGCGTGAGCCGGTCACCAGCCAGTGTCTGTGTATGACAGACGTGAAGTGCATAAGGGTGCAAGGTCTGTTGGAGATACGGCTGAATGAAGGGGCCTCATCACTAATGTAAAATGGGGGCCAGGGAAAGGAGTTACATTAGGGAATGTTATAGGCCTGTCTAAAAAGATGTGTTTTCAGGGCATGTTTAAAACAGTGGATATTGGGAATTGACCTGGTTGCCTGGGGTAGTGCATTCCAGAGGACTGGTGCAGCACAAGAAAAATCTTGGAGATAGGAGTGGGAGGTTCGGATTATGGTGGATGTTAATCTAGGGTTGTTGGCAGAATGTAGAGGGCGAGTAGGGTGGTGGACAGAGATGAGGGAGCAGATGTAAGGAGGTGCAGCACTGTGGAGAGCTTTGTGGCTGAGAGTAATAAGTTTGAATTTTATTCTGAACGGTATGAGCAACCAGTGCAGTGACTGGCAGAAAGTAGAGGGGTTGGTTTAGCGGTGTGGTCAGAAAGATGAGCCTGACTGCTGCGTTGAGGATAGATTAGAGAGGGGAGAGTTTAGTGAGGGGAACACCAATTCGTAATGAGTTACAGTAATGAAGACGAGAGTGAATCAGAGCGACAATGGGCGTTTTGGCTGTTTCCACTGTAAGAAAAGTGCGTATCCTGGAGATGTTTTTGAGGTGAAAGTGACAGGAGCGTGTAAGTGATTGGAGGTGTGAAATAAAGGAAAGATCTCTGTCAAAAATAACATCAAGACAGCGGGTGTGCTGCTTGGGAGTTATGGTAGTGCCACACACTGATGTGTGGATCAGGTTTAGGTAGGTTAGTAGACGGTGGGAACACAAGGAGCTCAGTTTTAGAACGTTTCAGATAGAGAGAAGACATGATGATAGAGACAGCGGTCAGACAATCACTGGTGTTTTGTATTAGAGCAGGGGTGATGTCATGGGAAGAGGCATATAATTGGGTGTCATCAGCGTAGAGATGGTACTGGAAGCCAAATCTGCTGATGGTTTGTCCAATAGGGGCTGTGTAGAAAGAAAAGAGAAGCGGACTTAGGACTGATTAGGGATGCACGATGCATCGAAACTTTAACACCGTTGTTTCATGTATTTCCATACTTTGTAACACATGAATGTATGAGAGCAGGGCTGCAGTTGTGTAATACAGCCATTGCCCCGCTCCTGAGTCCTGACAAGTGCGCGCCGTCAGTATGATGCGATGCGGCCAGCGCTGCACTAATGAGCGCTGGCACTGAAGACAGAACATGGCGGGCGCACTGCAATACACCCCAATGTTCTGTCTTCAGTGCCTGCCGCTCATTAGTGCAGCACCGGCCGCATCACCTCATGCTGACCGAGTGCGCACTTATGTTAGGAGCGGGGCAATGGCTGTATTATCGAGGGCCATACCATATACCATATGCTAGTCACGATCGAGGGCCATACCATATATGGCCAGACAGCCCAGGGTCTATTGAAGGACCCCAGGGCTGTCTTACCATATATCCTGTTAGGGCATACTTAGGTCTGTCCTAACAACTGCCTGTGTACTAGACGTACACAGGCTAAAGTACTGGCATATATCTGAGATATGCCAGTACATTAAAGTTGAAAAATAAAGTAAAAACAAAGTAATATTAAATGTAAAAAAATACACGTGCACCTTTTATTTTTACAATAAACACTAAAATAATTTTCAATACATAAAACATACACATATTCGGTATTGGCGTGGCCGTAATAACCTGCACAACAATTTTTTTGCGTCATTTATGTGTATGCTGTAAAAAAAAAAAAAAACTTCTTTCACTTATTAATTTAAGGCACGAGTTGTGATGAATTTAACCTCCATGTGCCTCACATGAATAGTAATTAACCCCATCATGTACTTCACACATTAACCCATTATGACTGAGAAACATAATGGGGTTAATTACTATTAATGTGAGGAACACGGAGGTTATATTCATCATCACACCACGCGCCTCACATCAGAAAATGGAAGAACTTTTTTTTTTTTATTACTTTTTGCAAAGTATCCTTTTGGTATAGCAATCGCAATACTACACAAAGTATCGGTATCGAAGTACAAATTCTGGTATCGTAACAACCCTAGGACTGATCCCTGAGGACCTGCGATAGCGAGGGGAAAAGCAGAAAAACCAGCAAATGACACCCTGAACGAGCGGTCAGAGCGATAGGAAGAAAACCAATAGAGACCAGTGTCTTAGAATTTTTTTATTATTTTTTTCAGTTAAACAATTAGTATTTGAGTGATTACACATTGTTTTAATTTTTTCACAAGTCCGGAAGTCTAATTTATAACATTTCCATGTGCTGGTCAGTAGAGGGAGCAGTTCCCAAAATTGCAGCATGGTCACTGTGGTAAAGTAACCTCATTGATTTATTTTGCAAATTTGGGGTGGACACTCTCCTCTAGTGTCCTCACACAATCCCCCCTCCCTTCTTCTGGTTAGTGCCAGGAGAAGGAGGGGTTTGAAGGTCTTTACACCTCCTACACTGTGTGCCGCCATTTTCTGAGTGACTGCACAGTGTAGGAGGATTAGATACAGGGCTCAGCAGACAGTATCACACGAACATAATACACACATCACATAAACGAACATAAGTTACCTGCCGCTGGTCTACGCTCCTATTCCTTGGGCCTGAACATAAGGCCGGAAGCCGCGGCCGGAAGTCGTCATCTTACTGTCCGGCAGCGGCTTCCGGTCCACATGAAAATGGCGCCGGATTTTGCTCTACGAACGAGCTTAGTTTTGGTCTGTGTGGGAGCAGCACATGCGCCGTTCCCACACAGACGGCGTACGCTTCTGAGAATGGAACTTCTCCCGTTCGCATTCTCTATGGGATTGTATGTGCCATATTCCATCTCTGTATGTGTCGTTAATCGACACATACAGAGATGAAAAAAAAAATGGCAGCCCCCATAGAGAAGTAAAAGTAAGAACACCGTTAAAAGTTTAAAGTCGCAACACTAATAAATAAAATTTTTGTTTTATATTTTATTAAAAGCAATATAATAATAAAAAAAAAAAATCATAACACCTTCCCTTTAAAGCCAATAGAGTGGAGCATGTTAAGTAGGAGTTTGTGGTCTACAGTGTCAAAGGCTGCAGAGAGATCCAGAAGAATCAGTAGAGCGTAGTTGCCGTTTGATTTAGATGCCAAGAGATCGTTTGAGACTTTAGTAAGGGCAGTTTCTGTGGAGTGCGGAAACTAGATTGTAACGGGTCATTAATTGAGTTAGCAGAGCGATAGTGGATAAGGCGAGAGTAGACCAAGCGTTCCAGGAATTGGAGATGAAGGGGAGATTAGAGACAGGTCGGTAGTTAGCAGCGCACGATGGGTCAAGAGTTGTTTTTTTCAGTAATGGGTTTATAATGGAATATTTAAAAGCGAATTTAAAGATTCCAGAAGAAAGAGGGAGGTTAAAAATTTTAGTCAGGTGAATAGCGACAGCCGGGGAGAGTAACTGGAGAAGGTGTGAGGGGATAGGATCACTAGAGCAGGTAGTAGGACCAGAAGAGGAAAGGAGCCTAGAGACTTCTTCTGTTATTGGGTCAAATGCTGAAAGTGAAGAAGACTGAGTGCGTGAGGGAAGGGGGTCGAAGTTACTAGGGGACTGGGAGATATCATGCCAGATGTTGTCAATTTTAACTTTACAATAAGCGGCCAGGTCTTCAGCACTGAGATCTGTGATTGGTGTCTGCACTTTAGGACTAAGGAGGGAATGAGCAGTATCAAAGAGGCGTTTTGGATTATTAGATAGTGTGGAGATGAGAAAGGTAAAATAGACTTGTTTGGCTCTGTGAAGGGCAGCGTTGGAAGTTCTCAGCATAAATTTGTAATGGAGGAACTGTTCTGACAAGTGGGATTTTTCTCCACAGACGTTCGGCACATCTCAAGCACCGCTGAAGAAAGCGGGATTGAGGTGTGTGCCGTGGATGTCTTTGCCAGGTGGTTTGGAGCGTAGGGGGGCTGCTTCATCCAAAGCATTTTTAAGAGTTATTGTAAAGTTTCTGTGGGACTTGCTCACTTAATACTCTCAAACTTTTCCGAAGTGTCGGGAGTGTGAATAGACATCGCATCCTGGCTGGAGGCAATGTCTATTCACTCTCAAGACTCTTCAGTAAAGTTAATGTGGGTGTATGTGACATCACAGCGTGATCTCGCGAGATCACGCTGTGCTGTGAATACAAATGGACATGAATGGAGAGAAGTGTATAACGCTGATTGGTCAGCGTCATACACTTGTCTTTACAACACCCACTTGGTCAAAAGTTACAAAAATGCCCAGTTGGGCATTAAGAAACTAATTGGCATAAATCGAAAATTTGTATATGACTTGCTCAAAAATGATAGTTTTTCAAAATACAAAACATTTATCTACATTACAGCGCCGATCAGATTATGTAGGAGATAGGGCACTTATAATCCGGTGACAGAGCCTCTTTTTTTTTTTTTTTTTTTTTTAATCAGTTCAAGTTTATTAAACAAACAACAACATTGTTACAGGTCATCATACAATCTGAAATGCTTTTGAATCAGAGTCTCAAAGACCCAAAGATGTATTACCATCAAAACAGATCAACCTACCCCCAACTCCCCCCCCCCCCCCCGCGACCCCTCAGCCGTCCTTCTTGCCACAGGCTTCCATATAATATCTCCTTCTCCATATTCCAGCTCCCCACCGCCCTCCAGCCCCTCATGTGCATACCCCAGTCATTCCAACAGATCCAAAGTGTAGAACATCTCTACCCCTGCGAAAAGCTGCATTGCCCAATGTCGCAGTATTATCCCCTGGAACCTCAGGACATTCCTCCCTCCCTCACGGCCATGTTAAACTGGAACAAACCAGCGGAGTGCCAGGAGTTCCAAGGAAGCGCAACCAGAGTGATCAATCCACGTAGCCCATTGTTTCTCAAATTTTTTACTGGGCCCCCTCTTGGAATATATCCTATATTCCATCAAAATCTGGAAGTTGAGTGTACCTATAATTTCTTGCTTCAAGGGTGGTTCCGCGTCCATCCAGTGTTTTTCTATACCCTTCCTAACTTGGTACAACATTTTATCAATTGCCAAACATGTCATCCGATCCCCCTCCAAATCTCCAACATATCCCAGCAGCATTACCATGGGATCCAACGGAATCTGCACCTCCAACACTCATCCCATTAACTCTGACATCTCTTTCCATAGGGTCCCCAAAATCCAGCAGGACCAAAACGTGAAAAATGTCCGCCTTTTCTTCCGGACACCGAGGGCACCTGGCATCCGCCCGCAATCTCATACATTTCTGAACCCAGGGGGTCCTATATACCCTATGTATCAGAAATAGTTGGGACCTCCTTTGCGCTACATTAATAGAGTACTTGGTGACGCCAAGACAGCCTCCCAGTGATTCTTGGGAATAGGACCCACATCTCTTTCCCATTTAGCTTTAACAGGTGCCATAAGATCCCCCAGATGTTCCGACGGTAAACTGCGATATACCAACGAGATCAACCCTCTCGATGTAACTGCTTTCGCAATATTCTCCAAGACTCCCGTTGCATGTATCGTCTGGTCCACCCTGGTAGCTTGTATCTTTACAGCATGACGAATCTGTAGATACTGATAAAACATGTGGGAATCCAGCTGAAACCCATCCCTTAGTTGCTGAAAGGATTTGAGTATGTCCCCCTCGTACAACTGACTCAGTCTGATAATGCCTCGCTGTTCCCACCCCTGCATCCCTTCCAATTTGTACAATTCCCACATATATGGATTCCGCCAAAGTGGAGTATATTTATTGTATTCCGCTATCCCCAACACTTGCGTACATTGCCACCACACCTTATGTATGAGAAGTAGAGTGGGTCGATTACTCGCTAGCCTCTTATAACTGTGTGTAGGTGACAGCAGTGCTTTTTGTTAAAAAAAAAAAAACACAATCTATTTTTACCACTTTATTAGCGATTTTAGCTTTATGCTATTGAGTTTCTCAATGGACAACTGGGCGTGTTTTACTATTGACCAAGTGGGCGTTGTACAGAGGAGTGTATGACGCTGACCAATCAGCGTCCTACACTTCTCTCCATTCATTTAGGCAGCGCATAGGGATCCTTTTAGATCGCTATGTGCTGTCTTATACTAACACATTAACGATACTGAAGTGTTTAGGCCGTGAGTAGACATTCCACGGGATGTCTATTCACAATCCCTGCACTTCATTACTGTTTCTGAGGTAGTTACAGCAGAGCAAGCGTAAACTCGCGAGATTACGCTGTAAATGACAGGTTACAACGAGATTACGCTTGCTCTGCTGTAACTACCACAGAAACCGTAACAAAGTGCAGGGATTGTGAATAGACATCCCGTGGAATGTCTATTCACTGTCTAAACACTTCAGTATTGTTAATGTGTTAGTATAAGACAGCACATAGCGATCTAAAAAGGATCCCTATGCGCTGCCTAAATGAATGGAGAGAAGTGTATGACGCTGATTGGTCAGCGTCATATACTCCTCTGTCTGGGTTTGGATCGCGGTCTGCCAGTTGAGGACCCCTGTTCTAGAGCAATGCTATCACTTCACAAGATAAAATACCCCATTGAATTAATATTTTAGACTCTTAAAATCTTCTGTCACCATTTGTAAGTTCTAACCCATGCTATAATAGAATATATTCTCTTGGAAGTATTCAGTTTAATGAAGATTTTCAGCAATTTTCTCACTCTTTTAACCCCTCAAGGACATTTTTCAGATTTTAATTTTTGTTTTTTCTACCGCACCTTCCAATGAACACAGAACTCTTCATTCTGCTTTCTCCATTAATTTCTAAGTGAATTACAGAAACAGCCATATAGGCATCCTCACCAGGCGGGTCAATGTACCCCTTTTCTGGAGATAGGTGCAGGTCATAGAGGTGGGACCCACATCTATCAGACAATTATGGCATATCCTGTGGATATGCCATAAATGTCTGATACTAATCACCATTTTAAGGCCTAATTCACACGAGCGTGTCCGTTTTGTGCGCATAAAAAAACGCAGCGTTTTTTCATGTGCTGCAGTTCGGTGGGGCATCTGTGTATGGTGTGCGCCTGCGTTTTTTTACGTGCGTATGTCACGCGGTTTTTACATCAGCAAAAAAAAGGCGTGTAATTTTTCCCTCATTTCTTTAGCAACTGGTGCGTGAAAAACACGGACAGCACATGAATGACGTCCGCGTGCCTTCAGTTTATTTTTTTCCACACACCCATTGACTTCAATGGGTGCATGATGCGCAAAAGACGCACAAGAATAGGACATGCAGTGTGCTTCACGCAGAAGACACACGCTGCGTGAAAAACACAATGTCTGAATGGTCCCATTGAATTGCATAGGTCCGTGTGACATCCGTTGTGTTAGCGCGTAACACGGACGTGAAATACTCTCTTGTGAATAAGGCCTAAAGGATTTGCCTGTATCTGTATGTGGTACAGTCTCTCCAAAGTCACAGTATCGTGGTAAAACCCTGGTATTACCATAAATCGCGACAACAAGGTTTCCCTCGAAGCTACATTGTGAAAACAATGGTTGCCATACATCTTTAATTATTCCCTAGCAGGATAAAGCCTTAATCCAAACCATCATCTGAAAGGTAATGAATCTACTGTAATTTTCTGACTATAAGACACAGTTGTTTTTTTTTAGCAAGATTTATTCTTGCTAAGAAGTCCCTGCACCTTATAGTAGGCAGTCAAGGGGCCCGGCTTGGCTTAACCCCTTCCCGACCTATGACGCGCCGGCACATTATGGAGGGGGGGGGGGTGATACACTGCAGGTGTCAGCTGTGTTTTACAGCTGACACGCTGCTCTAACGGCCAGGAACAGCGGTCACTCAATAGTGACCACAGCATTTATAGGGGTTTTTCCATGTGGATCTGTCATAAATGTCATATAGATGCAGGTCCCACCTGTAGGACCCGCACCTATCTCTAGAACGTGGCCTCCTAAACCCCGTTCTAGCTTTGTGTACTCTCCCGGTCACGTAATCATTACATGTCGAGTTACGGAAACTGAAGAGTAGTTACGGAAATAGAGCAGCTTACATCCTACGCTGCTTCTGTAACTGCCTTTCACTACTATGGGAGTTACGGAAACAGCGTAGCTCAGCGAGTTACGTTGTTCCTGTAACTCATCCATGTATTGCAGTGTATTGTACCAGCGATCTAACGATCGCTGGTTCAAGTCCCCTAAGGGTACTAATAAAATGTGTCAAAAATAAAAAAAAAAGTTAAAAAAGAAACAAAACTTTTCCCATATTCCCCCCCCCCCCCAAGCACAATGCAAAAAATAAAAATTATTGCTGTCGATGCATCCATAAAAGTCAGAACTATTATAATATACCTGTGGTTTTGTTCAGACAGCACTAGTATTCTCAGGTGCTCGAAATAGGGTCCCAACCCAGTTATAGGTCAAAAGAATTGTATTCGTCACACATTCGGACTATTCAGCATAGTTTTATTTCCAATTTTTCTTTTTTCAATATATGCCAGTGGCTACATGTGCAACGTTTCTGTCGTGAGACCTTTGTCGGGCACTGAGCCTTACTGGGGACTGGTTTAGCGATAATTGGCGCTGCTATGATGAGCCGCCATATTCTATCTTGGCAGCGCCAATTATCGCTAAACCAGTCCCCAGTACAGCTCAGTGCCCGACGAAGGTCACACGACCGAAACGCTGCACATGTAGCCACTGGCATATATTGAAAAAAAGAAAAATTTGAAATAAAACTACGCTGAATACTCCGAATGTGTGCCGAATACAATTCTTTTGTATTATAACATACCATTATTTAACTCGCACAGTGAACGGCTTAAAAAAATTAAATTTAAAACACCACAATCGTTGTTTTTTTGGTCACCTTCGCGCTAACAAAAAATAAATAAAAAAATGATCCAAAAATCGTATGTACCAAAAGCCCTCAATCGATGAAAAAATATTAACGTTATGGCTCTCAGAATGTGATGAAACGGAACAAATTTTTTTCTTTACAAATAGATTTTTCTTTGTAAAAGAAGTAAAACATGAAATTATTTTTTCCTATTTTCTGTTGTCTAAAACCTGGGAGCGTCTTATAGTCCGAAAAATACGGTATATGTGATCGGTAACCGCTCAATCATCCGTGTCGGAGACATGCAGGACCCGCTGACACTGAACCCGTCAGTGCGCTAAATTGAGGGATACTTATTTCAGTGATAGATACTACTGCTCTGAGTACAGGATACAAAGCCGCTGTATCTAAAAAAGCAAAAATAGTTTTTAATAAAAAGTATTTTGAAAGTTTCACGGAACACACACTGAGGCATTTTTCTATATAAAAAAAAAAAAAGAGAGACCATTTCAAGGGTGTACATTGAAGTGTTTTTATATTACCTGTTTTCAATTATGGATATTTCTATTAATTTTTTTACATTTATTTTTTAACAGACCCCTGGATCCTTCTCTCCATGATATGGGTCCGCTGTCCTGCAATGCTGGACCCAGGTATGCTACCTACTTACTAATACAATGCTAGTAAAATGATCGAAGATTGTGTTGTTAAATCGCAAACCTCAGCTATTTAAGACATTTGTGTTTAATACCTGACAGAATATTTAAAGAGGCTCTGTCACCAGATTTTGCAACCCCTATCTGCTATTGCAGCAGATAGGCGCTGCAATGTAGATTACAGTTACGTTTTTATTTTTAAAAAACGAGCATTTTTGGCCAAGTTATGACCATTTTTGTAGTTATGCAAATGAGGCTTGCAAAAGTCCAAGTGGGTGTGTTTAAAAGTAAAAGTCCAAGTGGGCGTGTATTATGTGCGTACATCGGGGCGTTTTTAATACTTTTACTAGCTGGGCGCTCTGAAGAGAAGTAACATCCTCTTCTCTTCAGAACGCCCAGCTTCTGACAGTGCAGATCTGTGACGTCACTCACAGGTCCTGCATCGTGACGGCCACATCGGCACCAGAGGCTACAGTTGATTCTGCAGCAGCATCAGCGTTTGCAGGTAAGATCGACTTACCTGCAAACGCTGATGCAGAATCAACTGTAGCCTCTGGTGCCGATGTGGCCGTCACGATGCAGGACCTGTGAGTGACGTCACAGATCTGCACTGTCAGAAGCTGGGCGTTCTGAAGAGAAGAGGATGTTACTTCTCTTCAGAGCGCCCAGCTAGTAAAAGTATTAAAAATGCCCCGATGTACGCACATAATACACGCCCACTTGGACTTTTACTTTTAAACACACCCACTTGGACTTTTGCAAGCCTCATTTGCATAACTACAAAAATGGTCATAACTTGGCCAAAAATGCTCGTTTTTAAAAAATAAAAACGTTACTGTAATCTACATTGCAGCGCCGATCTGCTGCAATAGCAGATAGGGGTTGCAAAATCTGGTGACAGAGCCTCTTTAACAGTCACTATTTTGATCATCTCTAATATTGCCTTTATAAAAAGGCATATTTGCTTAGTTACTAAAGAAAAATAATTGTTTTGATAGTTGATTGGTACCTGTGCATTCACACATTTATTTTATCCTTGAGCTCTGTTATAACATAAGATTTTTGACAGAAACTTTGAGGTATATCTTAAAATTTTAAAATGATAAAACTCAATCATTAATAAACATTATGTCTGCAGTAATGTTATCATTTACATTATACAGGTTTGGTTGAGGATGTTTTTATTAAGTATTGTTGGTTTGCTTTGTGTATGACCGGGGGAGGAGGAAAGCGCACATACAGATTTTACCTTTTAAATTTTAGGGAGACCGAAACGCATTTCTCGTCAGATACTGACTTTGATGACAGTGAAGGAAAAATCCCGAAGCAAGGCAAAGGAAAGGTATGCATTTATTTATTTTAATGTTAAACTATCATTTATGCTAAGGGCCTGTTCACATCAGCGTCCCCTTTCTGTTCATGGGTTCCATTAGACCTTTCCGTCTGAGGAACCCATGAATGGAAAAGCAAATGGAAACCATAGCTACCGTTTGCATTACCATTGATTTCAATGGTAATGCTTCCGTTGCAAATGGTTTCTGATTAAAAACGGAAACAATCAGAAACCATTTGCAACTGAAGCGTTACCGTTGAATTCAATGGTAATGCAAACGGAAGCTTTGGTTTCATTCATGGGTTCCTCCGACGGAAAGGTCTTACCGAACCCATGAACGGAAGGGGAAACAAACACTAAGGCTGGGTTCACATCTGCGTTCAGGTTTCCGTTGCTCTGCTCCGTCATGGGAGCAGAACAACTAAAATACCGGAAGCTCTGTTTCCGTAGCATGCTGCGCTATCTTGTCTGGCAAATACCACACTCTGTGACGGAGGCTCCTGACTGAGCCTTCAACGAGAAGTGAACAGCACCTTAAGGTAAGGTAACATCTGAAACGAAGGCTCCAGTAAAACCATGGTGGGAAAAATAGTGCAGCATGCTCTGCTATTTTTTTCTGGTAAGACAACGGGAACCAGACGGAACCCATGAAAGTCAATGGGTTCCGTCAGACGCCGTTCTTGTCAGTCTTGCAAAGGCTTTGGCGCTTAAAGGGGTTTTCCCACGAGGGACATTTATGACATATCATCTGGATATTTCATAAATGTCATATAGATGCAGATCCCACCTCTGGGACCCGCACCTATCTCTAGAACGGTGCCCCCTAAACCCCGTTCTAGCTTTGTCTGCAATCACTGACTCCCGGCTACTTCCTGACTTAATGGTCGGGAGTTACGTAAACTGCGTAGCCCGCTGAGCTACGCTGTTTCCGTAATTCCCATAGTATTGAATAGCAGTTACGGAAGCAGCGTAGCATGCGAGCTACGCTGTTTCCGTAACAACCATTCAGTTCTATGGGGCTTACGGAAACTGCATAACTCAGCGAGCTACGCTGTTTTCACCTTCATGGTCGGAAATCAGCCGACACACAGAGGTAGAACGGGGTTTAGGGGCCCTGTTCTAGAGATAGGGGACCCGCAACTATCTGACATTTGACACATCCTGTGAATGTCATAAACGTCCCTCGAGAAGAAAACCCCTTTACGTCATTTTGTTTTTCTGTTTCTATGACTGAACAGAAAAATGGAAATAAGGAATGCAGTTGTGAACGTAGTTTTTCAGTGTGACATATAACTAAAATTCATCTAATTCTGATATCTTAACAGAAAGGAAAAAAAGGTGCTGCGGAAAGAAACAAAGGTGCTTCACTAAGAGCTGCTGGTCCAAATTGGATGAATGGACACCATCAACAAAATGGAGTGGAAAACATGATGCTTTTTGAAGTTGTCAAAATGGGAAAAAGTGCAATGCAGGTGACACATTTTATTTTAAATTTTATTCAATTCTACTACTTCTGACATTGGTTTGCTGTAACGAGAAGCAGTAAGTTGTTTGTTGGGCCGAATACTCCTTACTCAAATATGTCATGGATAGCATAACGCATAAGTTCACTTTACAATAATTCAAACCATCCTTAGACAATTATATATTTTTATTTATCTTACTGTTATAATCCTTTTTTTTTTTTTTTTTTTTTTTTGAGAAACTGTAATCCTCTGTTATGTAGAAGTGTAATTAACCTGATATCTTGAAAGCAGTTTTTTTTAACCCACACATTCAGGACATATATGTAAGTGTCCAATTTCCTGGTGGCCCTACGAATTTAAACTTCTGGAGTGTCATAATATACTAAATTGGGTAAAACCTCTTAACTCTTTTCCTGCTCCGCTCAGTACTATAATGTCGTTCGCGCTCAGCTCAGTAATAGTACTTGGCGCTTTAACCTGGCGCCCCCCCCCCCCAGACACATTTAAGAGCTGTGATAACTGCTGTCTCGTACAGCAATTATCACATCTCATCCCCCTGCCGATTAATTAACCCCTTAGATGCGGCGATCAATAGCGGCCGCCACATCTAAGGGGTTACAACACTATCGGTGCGGATGGTTGCTTTGGCAACCAGAGGCCTAAGGATGGCCTCCGGGGCTTTAAATGCTCACTATATGCCTAGTTATATTCCTTGAGGGGTATAGTTTCCCTAATGAAGTCACTTTTGGGTGACTTCCACTGTTTTGGTCTCTCAGGGCTTTGCAAATACGACACAACACCCAAAAAACATTCTTGCATAATTTGAGATCCAAAAGCCAAATGACGCTTCTTCCCTTCTTAGCCCTTCGGTGTATCCAAACAGCAGTTTATGACCACATTAAAATTGCTTCACAAATGTTAGGGTGCTTTTTCTCCTTTATTTTTTGTGAAAATGAAAAAATAGGAACTAAAACTTATTTTTGGGTGAAAAAATTTAGATTTTCATGGCCTAATTCCAGGAAATTCTGCAAAAAACCTGTGGGGGTAAAATGCGCTCTATACCCTTAGATGTATTCCTTGGAGAGTGTAGTGTCTAATGTGTATTTTTGGGGGGTCTTTCCACTATTGTGGCCCAAGTGTGCTCCTTTGCTAATGAAGCCTGTACTTCAGTCCATTAGCACACTAGCACCACATGTGGGATATTTCTAAAAACTGCAGGATCTGGGCAATAAATATAGTTCTATTTCTTTTAACGTCTTCTGTGTTACAGAACAAAATAGATTAAAATGGAATTACATAAATAATAAAAAAAATTTTTGTAAATTTCACCTCCACGTTGCTTAAAGAGGCTCTGTCACCAGATTTTGCAACCCCTATCTGCTATTGCAGCAGATAGGCGCTGCAATGTAGATTACAGTAACGTTTTTATTTTTAAAAAACGAGCATTTTTGGCCAAGTTATGACCATTTTCGTATTTATGCAAATGAGGCTTGCAAAAGTACAACTGGGCGTGCTGAAAAGTAAAAGTACAACTGGGCGTGTATTATGTGCGTACATCGGGGCGTGTTTACTACTATTACTAGCTGGGCGTTGTGTATAGAAGTGTCATCCACTTCTCTTCACAACGCCCAGCTTCTGGCAGTGCAGCACTGTGACGTCACTCACAGGTCCTGCATCGTGTCGGCACCAGAGGCTACAGTTGATTCTGCATCAGCATTTGTAGGTAAGTAGCTACATCGACTTACCTGCAAACGCCGATGCTGCTGCAGAATCATCTGCAGCCTCTGGTGCCGACACGATGCAGGACCTGTGAGTGACGTCACAGTGCTGCACTGCCAGAAGCTGGGCGTTGTGAAGAGAAGTGGATGACACTTCTATACACAACGCCCAGCTAGTAAAAGTAGTAAACACGCCCCGATGTACGCACATAATACACGCCCAGTTGTACTTTTACTTTTCAACACGCCCAGTTGTACTTTTGCAAGCCTCATTTGCATAAATACGAAAATGGTCATAACTTGGCCAAAAATGCTCGTTTTTTAAAAATAAAAACGTTACTGTAATCTACATTGCAGCGCCGATCTGCTGCAATAGCAGATAGGGGTTGCAAAATCTGGTGACAGAGCCTCTTTAAATCCCGGTGAAATGCCTAAAGGGTTAAGGAACTTTCTAAATGCTGTTTTGGAGTCTTTGAGGGGTGCAGTCTTTACAATGGGGTGATTTATAGGGGGTTTCCAATATCTAGGACTCTCAAAGCCCCTTTAGAAGTCATCTGGTCCCTAAAAAGGCTTTTGAATTTTTCTTGAAAATGTGAGAAATTGCTGCTAAATTTATATTCCTTGTAACGTCCTAGAAAAATGTGTTCAAAAAACGATGCCAACATAAAGTAGACATATGGGAAATGTTAACTAGTAGATATTTTGTGTGGTATTACTATCTATCTTCCAAGCAGATACATTCAAATTTAGAAAAATGCTAATTATTCAATTTTTTTTGTATTTGTGAAAAACCGCTACATTTAAACACAATTTATCAACCAAATTTTCCCACTAACATAAAGTACAATGTGTCACGAAAAAACAACCTCATAATCGCTTGGATAAATTCCAAAGTTATTACCACATAAAGTGATGCATGTCACTATATGTGGTAATAACAGATTTGAAAAATGGGGTCTGAGACTTAAAGAGGCTCTGTCACCACATTATAAGTGGCCTATATTGTACATGTGATCGGCGCTGTAATGTAGATTACAGCAGTGTTTTTTTATTTAGAAAATTTATCATTTTTGACTGAGTTACGACCTATTTTAGCTTTATGCTAATGAGTTTCTTAATGGACAACTGGGCGTGTTTTACTTTTTGATCAAGTGGGCGTTGTACAGAGGAGTGTATGATGCTGACCAATCAGCGTCATACATTTCTCTCCATTCATTTACACAGCACATAGCGATATAGTTATGTCGCTATGTGTAGCCACATAAACACACATTAACGTTACTGCAGTGTCCAGACAATGAATATACATTACCTCCAGCCAGGACGTGATGTCTATTAAGAATCCTGACACTTGGCTAACACAATCCCGACACTACAGCACAGCAAACGTAATCTCGTTTGAAATGACTGTTTACAGTGCAATCTCGCGAGGTTACGCTTGCTGTGCTGTAGTGTCGGGATAATGTATATTCATTGTCCGGACAATGCAGTAACGTTATGGTGTGTTTATGTGGCTGCACATAGCGATATAGCGATATCGATATGTGCTGTGTAAATTAATGGGGAGAAGTGTATGACGCTGATTGGTCACTGATTGGTCAGCGTCATACACTCCTCTGTACAACGCCCACTTGGTCAAAAAGTAAAACATGCCCAGTTGTCCATTAAGAAACTCATTAGCATAAAGCTAAAATAGGTCATAACTCAAAAATGATCGTTTTTCTAAATAAAAACCACTGCAGTAATCTACATTACAGCGCCGATCACATCATGTACAATATGGCCACTTATAATGTGTTGACAGAGCCTCTTTAAAGAGGCTCTGTCACCAGATTTTGCAACCCCTATCTGCTATTGCAGCAGATAGGCGCTGCAATGTAGATTACAGTAACGTTTTTATTTAAAAAAAACGAGCATTTTTGGCCAAGTTATGACCATTTTCGTATTTATGCAAATGAGGCTTGCAAAAGTACAACTGGGCGTGCTGAAAAGTAAAAGTACAACTGGGCGTGTATTATGTGCGTACATCGGGGCGTGTTTACTACTTTTACTAGCTGGGCGTTCTGATGAGAAGTATCATCCACTTCTCTTCAGAACGCCCAGCTTCTGGCAGTGCAGACACAGCCGTGTTGTCGAGAGATCACGCTGTGTCGTCACGCACAGGTCCTGCATCGTGTCGGCACCAGAGGCTACAGTTGATTCTGCAGCAGCATCAGCATTTGCAGGTAAGTAGCTACATCGACTTACCTGCAAACGCCGATGCTGCTGCAGAATCATCTGTAGCCTCTGGTGCCGATGTGTCCTCGCTCGTCTGACACGATGCAGGACCTGTGAGTGACGACACAGCGTGATCTCTGGAGAACACGGCTGTGTCTGCACTGCCAGAAGCTGGGCGTTGTGAAGAGAAGTGGATGACACTTCTATACACAACGCCCAGCTAGTAAAAGTAGTAAACACGCCCCGATGTACGCACATAATACACGCCCAGTTGTACTTTTACTTTTCAACACGCCCAGTTGGACTTTTGCAAGCCTCATTTGCATAAATACGAAAATAATCATAACTTGGCCAAAAATGCTCGTTTTTTTAAAATAAAAACGTTACTGTAATCTACATTGCAGCGCCGATCTGCTGCAATAGCAGATAGGGGTTGCAAAATCTGGTGACAGAGCCTCTTTAAGGCTGCATCATTAAGGGTTTAGTGCATAAGATACAAAAATGAATTATACCGCTTTAACTTTTAATTCTTGTCTTATTTTTTTCTATTCTTTTTTCAGTCTGTTGTGGATGACTGGATAGAAGCCTATAAACACAACAAAGATGTAGCACTTCTTGATCTCATAAACTTTTTTATTCAGTGTTCAGGATGCAAAGGTAATTTATTTATTTATTTATTTATTTATATATATATATATATATATATATTTATTTATTTTTTTATTTATTTCATGATCTATCACTTAGCCTGTTAGTGTAAGTTTACATTGGCTATGTATCCACTTATCTCAAGTGTTTTCCATTATTTCTAAGCCAAGTACTCCCTGCTCTTATAAATAACATTAAAGTACCCCCAAGGATATAATAATAGTGTGCAACACATTAAAAGCACAGCATGAGGACCGTGTGAGTACCCCGTAAAGACATGGTGTGTACCCTAGTTTGATGACCTATGGTTTGAATGAAGCATTTTCTAGTGAGGCTATATATAATATCAGACATTAAAACCACTGACTGGTGAAGTGAATAACATTGTTACGATTACATAGTTACAATGGCAGCTGTAATGGGGTGGGATATATTAAGACACAGGTGCCCTGTCCATTCTTGTAAGTGATGTTTTGGAAGCAGGAAAAATGGGCAAGCGGGTTCAAGCAACTTTGACTAGGGCCAAATTGTGATGGCTAGGTGCCCTGGTCATCAATCCCCAAAATGGCAGGTCTTGTGGGGTGTTCCCGGTACGCAGTGATTAGTACCTACTAAAAGTGGTCCAAGGAAGGATAACCTGGGAACCGGCGAAAGGCTCATTGGTTTGCGTAGGGGGGACTAGTTCGTCTTCTGAAAATGTAAATCCTGGCATTATTGGAAGAACAGCTTGCTGCATATGGGAATGCGTAGCCGTAGACCATTCCAAGTGCCCATGCTGACCCTGTCCACAACCGAAAGGGCTTACAGTGGGCACATGAGCACCCGAACTGGACCATGGAGCAATGGAAGGTGGTGTCCTGGTCTGATGAATCCCGTCGTCTTTTACATCCCGTGGATGGCTCGGTGCATAGGCATCACTTACCTGGGGAAGAGATGGCACCAGGCTAGGATGCACTATTCGAAGAAGGAAAGCCGGTGGAGACACTCTCATTCTCTAGGCAGTGTTGTGCTGGCAAACCTTGGGTCTTGGCATTCATCTGTATGTTACTTTGACACGTATCACCTACCTAAACATTGTTGCAGACAGAGTACTACACCTATTCATGGCAACAGTATTCCCTAATAAAACATGGTCTGATTATTGTCTAAGGCCCCCTGCACAAGACCGTGCCCGTAATCACTGTCCGTGATTACAGGCACGGACGGCCGCTGACTGTTGCGGACAGCCATCCACATTTGCGGGCCATGCTCCCATATAAGTTATGGGCGCACGGTCCCCAAAAGCAAAAAAAAAAAATAGGACATGTCCTTTCTTTTGCGGAGCCTTTTTACTGCACGGACACCTTCCCGTAAATATATGGGAAGTTATTCATGAGCAATAAAAGTTAATGGGTCAGGATGAATTCTACGTTCGTGTGCATGGGGCCTAAGTCACAATTATAGACTAAGGCCTCATGCACACGACCGTAAAAACACCCGTTATTACGAGTCGTAATTACGACCCGAAATAACGGGCCCATAGACTTCTGTTTGCCACGGGTACCTTCCCGTTTTCTCACGGGAAGGTGCCCGTGCCGTTAAAAAGATAGAACATGTTCTATTTTTTTATTTTACGGGCCGTGCTACTACACTTTATAATGGGAGCACGGCTGGGAAAAACGGCCGGCTGCCCGTGGCCGGCCGTGCTCGTAATTACGAGTCGTAATTAAGAGCACGGTAGTGTGCATGAGGCCTAACGCAATCTAATTAAACTGATCATACACAAACAGTTGTAGTTTCCATGTGTTTTATTGAGCACATTGAGTAAGGCTACATGCATATGTTTCATATTTTGCACTCCGGGAAATACGCACCAACACCGCAGCAATACGCAGGAAATACACAGAAAACGCACGTTAGGCTGGCTTCCCACGGCTCGGATACACTGCGTAAAAACTGCATCGTAAAACACCTTCTGTTTGAAGAAAATTTCCATTGCGTAACCAGCGCTGTGAAAAAAAAAAAACCCAAAAAACATTAATACTTACCGTTTTCCTCTGCGCATAATCTGTCCTCCCTATGACGTTGCAGGCTATGTGACGCTGCAGCGGACCCATGGGGTGCAATTTCATCACAGGAGGCTGGACTGCAGAGGAGAGCGTTCTGAATAAGTATAATTTTTTTTTTTCCGGTGTTGCGATTTTTGCAGCGTAATCACGGTTGCGGGGTTTGCATTTCCGTTGAATTCAACAGAAAATCTCCAAAAACGCAGCATAAATTGACATGCTGCGGATTTAAATTCTGCACCGCAGGTCAATTTATTAGTGACACTGCGCTTTTTTTTTTTTCGCAGAGTGGCCAGGAGGTTTTCTTAATCTCATCCACTTTGCTGCTACTGTAAATGCTGCGGAATTTCCGTACAGAATTCTGTTATGGAAATTCCACAGTGTTTATGCTACATGGAAACTGAAGGGCTCATTCAGACAAGCATAAAACACGTCCGTGTGCTGTGTGTGAAAATCACGCAGCACACTGACCCATTGATTTCAATGGGGCCATTCACACATGCAGGAGTTTTCACGCAGCGAGTGTCCGTTGTTGAAGACTCACTACATGTCCTATATTGGTGCGCTTTTTACGCACCTAGTCGCCCATGTCAATGGGTGAGTAAAAATCACGCACAGCGCACGGATGCACATCCTTATCCTGTGCGTGATTTACGCATCAATTCAATTGAAAAAAATAATAAGTGTTTTGCGCGTGCGTGAATAACACATGCCCCTCGCAAAGCACACTAATGCATAACGGACCACATTCACTCACATTTTTCACGTGCGTGAATCTGACACGCTCGTGTGAATGTAGCCTAATTGTGTGTTTTTCAGTGCGGTTTTTACGTTTTGATGCGTTTTCATTGCGTTTTCTCTCTGCGAGTTTTAGTGCCATTTTCCACAGCACTCGGCAGATACAATTCACAAGCGGAAACGAGAGATAAATTGACATTCTGCGGATTCTAAAATATGCACCGCATGCCAATTTCCGTCCCGAAAAATACTGCTGCTTCTACGTGAGATTTCCTGGAATCTCATTGACTATGCTGGTACTGTATTATGCTGCGGATTTGTCGCACGTAATACGCATCATGTGCATGGAGTCTAAGTGCAGGGGAAAAAAAGCCCTTAAGCCCTTAATTTTAATAACCTGTAGATCCCCTTTCAGCAGCAATCACCTCCTCCAAACATTTCCTGTAGCTGCACGACATTGAGGAGAGATTTTTGCCAATTCCGCTTTTCAAATGCATTTCATTTCATTAAAGTGTAGCCAAACGTTTGACAAACTTCTGACATGTCATAGTGACGTGTCAGAAGTTTGGATTGGTGGGGGTCCAAGCACTGATACCCCCACCAATCGCTAGAACAAAGCAGCTGAAGCGGTCGTGTGAGCGCTCAGCCGCTTCGTGTGTGTCCGGCTTTTTCCAGAAAGCCGATGTATCGGAGTACATGCTCATAGACTTTCTATTGAGTCCGTACACCGATACATTTATTTACGGAAAAAGCCGAACAGACACAAAGCGATTGGTGGGGGTCTCAGTGCTTGGACCCCCACCAATCACTGTGACATGTCAGAATTTTGTCAAACATTTAGCTACACTTTAACATTTCTGGGATCCTTTATGTGCACTACCCTTTTCAGGTCATGCCACATCATTGATAGGGTTAAGGACAGGAATCTGACTTGGCCATTCCAAAACACAAATGATTTTCTTTTTAAGGCTCATGCACACTTCATTGAAATTCTTCAGTGTGTTATCTGTTTGTTTGTTTTTAACTGATATCACATTGACCCATTCATTTCTATAGGGCCTTGCACACATCCGTTTCTTTTCGGTTTTATTTTTGCGTATCCGTTTTGCAAATTATAGAACAGCTCTTATTCCTGTATTTTTTTGTGGATCGGTCTTGTCCATTGTAGACTATGGGTCCATAAAAAAAACTAAAAAACAACCGGACCACATATGCATGTTTGTGCGATCTGTTTTTTTGTGGAACGGTTGCAACGACTGGGTATGAGGTCGCCTTGTCGTGACATGTGGTCTCGCAATGTGTTTGTAGCCTTTTCTTGCTTCAGGAATTTATAGAACACGTCTTCTAAGGTTTTCTGAAAGTTCTTTGACTCGAAGCAAGGTTTAAAATAACCAATCTTCCTTGGTAAGAACAGATATGTCAATAAGGGTGGCAGTATTTCTCAAACAGCTCAGTTTGTGTACTATTCGCGTGCTGCTGTGATGAAAGTCTATTGTGAGTGAACAAATGGCACCATTGGGAATAACGAACGTGGAAACTGCGGAGCACCACGTTCCATTGATGTAAGAAGTACGTTTCGGCTACGAAGGTGCACGAGGGCCGGATGACACGCTACAGTATAGCAGCTTACCATGAAAATCAACCAGGGGGATACCAGACGTGTGTCTAAAAACAACGGTTCAGCGAACCCTACTGCGTATGGGAAAAAGGCTCACATTTGCACGGCAATATCTGAATTAGACCACCGATGATTGACAAAGGGTTGCCTTTTCCGATGAGTCACGTTTTCTGCTCCTTCGAACGGATGGACGTTGTCGTGACAGGTGAGAAACATGAGAGCACAAACACCCTGGCTGGAAGAAAACAAGCTGGTGGCAGGAGTGTTTTGGTCTGGGGAATTTTTTTCATGGCATTCTCTGGGCCCACTCATCCATGTGGAAGGCACTCAACCGATTTGGGTATGAATTCATCGTTGCAGATCACTGTCTTCCCATACATGCTGTTTGTCTTCCCTGGAGCAGATGGATTCTTCCAGCAAGACAAGGCAAAAGAAAAAAGTATCATGTCAAATCCATAATTACTGTGTTCTCAGCACTCGGAGCAGATTTCTTCCCGCTTCTTTTTCTTTTCCTCTCTCTTTAGGTACCTTGCATACCTCTTTTATGTTAGGAAGAAGTAGGGGTGAGATAGAAGTGAGTTATAACTACAGGATCAAATAACACACCGTTTGTTACCATGTAGACACATTGATCTGCATAGAAGCTGTAGACCCATTAGTTTGTTTCTTGTAATGATTATTCACAAAGTTGCATTTCAGATGCATGGAAGAAACGTAAATAGTATTAAAAAAATAATTGATTGCGAAGGGGTACATAGCCTTTAATTCAGTGCATTACTTTCAAGCTGATGCTCTAATTTTTTAATTAGACAAAGCCTAATAAAGCAGTATATTCTAGGTAAAATATTCGGGTCTGTTCACATCAGCATCCGGGTTCTGTTCGTGGGTACGTCAGACCTTTCCGTCATTACCATAGCTTTCCATTTGCATCACCATTGATTTTAATGGTAATGCTTCCATTGCAAATGGTTTCCGTTTGTCTCCGTTTCGTAAAGGTTTCCGTTTTTTTGGTGGAATCAATAGTGCAGTCGACTATGCTTTTGATTCTTCCCCAAAAAACTGAAACCGTACAGAACGGAGACAAATGGAAAGCATTTGCAACAGAAGCATTCCATTGAAACCAGTGGTAATGCAAATGGAAAGCTATGTTTTCCATTTGTTTTCCATTCATGGGTTCTCCTGATGGAAATGTCTTACTGAACCCACGAACGGAACCCTGACGCTGATGTGAACAAGCCCTTAGAATGATTTTTATAATGTACTGATATTTTGTGTTTGTTTTTTTTTTAATTACCAGGTGTCGTGTCTGGAGAAATGTTTCGTCACATGCAGAACTCTGAAATAATTAGGAGAATGACTGAAGAGTTTGATGAGGTATCATTTTCTTGCTTAGCGTTTAGATTTATTAACATTTAAAGGGGTATTGCCATCTAATAATGTAATGACATCGCTAATCTACACCATAAAAATAAAATTATACACCAAAACGTTAAGATGGATGACCCGCTATCACTGAACCAGTCAGTCCCGTGGACCTGACGGATTCAGGTCTTAGCGCACGATACATCTGCTTTGTATACAGAATACAAAGGAGCAGTATCTCAAAACTCATTTTTAATAAAAAGTAATAAAAAGTAAATTGAAAGTTGCACCAATCACACAAATAGACTTTATGGGAAAAAAAAAAAAAAGCGACTTGAAAGGTGTACGTAGCATTTAACCCCTTAAGGACACGGCCAATTTTGGCCTTGAGAACAGACATTTTTTTTCCTATATTTCCCGCTCTGCATCCCGACACTCATAACATTTTGTTCTGCTGCTATTTTAATTGTTTTTGTTTTTTACACCATACACCGATTATCATATATAATGTTATACATTTGTTGTACAGGTTGTTACGGTCATGGCAATACCCAATATGTGTTTTATTATTTCAAGTTTTGGGACTTATGTCTTTTTTAAAGTTTATTAACTGTAAAAAAAAATGTAATAAAATGTTTTAATTCAACATTACACTTTTTTTTATTTTTTATATGGGGATTTTTCATTTTTAACGTACTGCCATATATCTATATTCCTGTATGTTAGCCGTTTGTACTTATTGTACACAGGCAGTTGATAGAGCATTCCTCAGTATGCTTCAACAGTAAATCTGGTCAGACAGCCCTGGGGTCCCTCAATGGACCCTGGGCTGTCTGGCCATACAAGGTATGGGTCTCAATCGCGTCACAGGGTTTTCCTGTGACGCGATCAAAGTGGGGGGTGGCCCCTTCTCATTTTCACTTTGAAAGCGGCGGTCATCTTTGATTGCAGCATTCAAGGGGTTAACGGCGGAGAGAAGAGGTTTTTCTGTGTGTATCACAGCCGTTGTCCCGATCCTGATCATGGGGGCGCACACTGTGTCACACAGGACGGGAATGTTCATACTAATGCAGCAAGCACCCGCCGCTCAGGACGAGTATTCTCGTCCTGTCTCGACAGCCAGTTAAACTTCGTCTATGTAAACCTTTTGAAATTTTTTATTTTTTTTGTCAATGTATCATGGCATTTAAAACAAACAACTTTTTAATAATTTTTTATTAAGAACTTTTTTTTATGACTCTGAGATACAGTTGTATCTTGCACTCAAACCCGAATCAGTCAGGTCAGCAAGAGTGACTGCTTTGGTGACAGCGGGTCCTGCGTGTCTTTGACACGTAGGATCCACTTGTTATCGATCACATCCAAGTTATAAACAAGCAAGTGTAAGGATCTGAGCGACTTTGACAAGTGCCAAATTGTAAAGGCTGGACAGTTGGGTCAGATCATTTCCAAAACGGCAGTTGCTGTGGGGTGTTCCCAATATACAGTGGTTAGTACCTACCAAAAGGGGTCCCAGGAAGGACAAATGGTGAATTGCCGAATGTGTCATGGGTGACCAAGGCTAATTGGTGCGCTTAGGGAGCGAAAGCTAGCCAGTATTGTATGATCCCACAGAAGTTACTATAGCATGAATAGATGAAAAAGTTATTTCTGGCTATGATAGAAATATTTCATGCTGATCGATCCCCATGATCCTGAAAATGAAGGGGCCTTTGGACTGGTTTAGCATTGTGGCCCCTTCACAGATTTTCAATGCTCAACGGCGCTCTTGGCCACCAGCTGTGTAGGATACTGAAGGACAGATCCATTCAAGTGAATAAAAAAAATAGGAAACCTATTTTAAATAGACTTACTTTTCAAAAAACTAATGCTAACCGAATAGTGTACGTGATATCTATCAACTTTGTAATTTACTTACTGTTAAAAATTTATCTCCATTATCCATGAAAATTTTGGGCGAAATGCCGCTAGATGTCTTCCTTCCTGTAATCTGCTGTCCACCCATGGTTGTCATGCAAGATCTGTACCTAGTTAGACTGACTGCAGAAGGTGGGGGTGTATCTCCTCACTGCCTGCCAATATAAGGGTATGTTCACAGGAGGTCATTACGTCCGGCAGCGAGGCAGGGACTCCTAGCGTCGTACATAACTATGATGCTAGGAGCCCGGCTCCCTGCACTGTGTTCGATCCGGTACTTGCGGCCGAAATACGTCTGTCAATTACGGACGTAATGACCTCATGTGAACATACCCTAAGTCTTTGAAGAGCAGGAGGAGGAAGCAGATTGCGAGACACACAGACGCTGCTGCCCGTAGAAGTCTATAGAGATGGGGGAGGGAGCAGGTGGAGACGCAGACGCTGTTGCTCAAGGAAGTCTATGAAGGGGGGGGGGGAGCAGAGTAAGAGAGACAAAAACTGATGTGCTGCAGCTGCTGGTAAGATTTCTGTTACCCCAGTGTTGTATTCTCAGCTACACTACTCCTTACTGCTGTATAATCTCCATGCTGCTGCAGCTTCCTTATACACACTCTTTAACATTGAAATTGCAACACCAAGAAGGAGAAGTTTTGGAATTGTGGAAAGCACAGGATCGATAGACGTGTAAATGATATGCAAATGTTAATAAAAAAAGGAAACAAAATATTACAAACATCTTTATTTATTCAGTAACGAGTATGAGTGCTACGCACAGAAATAAACACGCACGCCTTGGCATGCTATTAATGGTTGCCACAGGCATGTTATGCCACGCTGAATGCACTTGGGCACGCAAATCATCAACATTGGCTACTGACAGCTCCCTTTGCAAATGCTGAAGATACCGCGGGACATGATAGCATGTTTAGGCCACGCAGGCTGCTCACAGTAGCATGGGCAACATGCGGCCTGGCGTTGTCCTGTTGAAAACCGGTGCCTGAGACACTTTGGAGAAATGGTCGTACCACTGGTTCCATGACCAAGTCAATGTGACGCTGAGCTGTTAGTGTTCCAGAAATAAAGACTAGAGGCGTCCGGCTACCGTGAAGGCCTCTTCATGGCGTTGCCCACATGGTTTCCAGACCAAACTCCGGCTATCGTTGCATCCCAGACAAAAGCGGGATTCATCGCTGAAGTGGATAGACCTCCATTTCAGCATTTGAGAGCGGTGACGTGTGGTCAATGGAACACTTGTAGCTGCACGTCTGGCTCGTAGCCCAATGTCGTGCAAATTCCTTCTGATGGTTTGTACCGACGAAAGTTGCCGCCCTAGGCTTGGGATGTGACTTCCAATTTCACTTGCAGTGCAGAATTCTGCACCATTCTTCCAATCAGACGATCCCTTGCAGTCATTCCCATTCATTGTTGTTCTCCCAACCTCCAGGACACGCAATGTTGGACAGTGCTGACATCTCGGCCTAGGTGCATAGCGATCTGCTGGAGTGATAAACCAAGGTGTCTCCGTTCAAGGATTCTGTCCCTTTCAGTAAGCGACAAGTGGCATATCGACAAACAGGAGGCATCACACAATCATCCCACACTGCTTTATCCGATTTTTGAGGTTTCATGTGGCTAAAAAGCTTTATTTTCAATCCGGATTTTATGCCCCTCCACCGTGCCACAGATTGGAGCCAGGTGCTTGAAAAATTTATGATTTGCAGATCTTAGCGACACCTGCTACTTCCTCAATTTGCATAACCTTGCGACTTTTCCTTCATGGTGTTGCAATTTTAATGTTGCGTATTTGAGAGATTAGAAAGCAGGATTCTCCTCTTCTGTGTATAGTGTTTAGAAGACATGATAGCAGTTACACTCCACTCGCTAGCTATGAGAAAACTGAGAATTAGAGAGCGCCTGAAGAGGAGAAAACTGCTAAAACATGCAGAATACAAGTTCGTATAATAGCCAGAAGTAGTCTACTATTTCATGCACTGTACACACATATGACAGCTTATTTTGAAAAGTCATCTGAAAAGTTAGGTACGCTTTAAACATCTAATATAATCCTATATTGGATAATTACATACCTGTATAATGTTTTGTTTGCAACATTTGCTCTTTTAACAATTGATTTTACATTTTGTCTTTGTAGGACAGTGGCGATTACCCTTTAACAATGACTGGTCCACAGTGGAAGAAATTTAAGTTCAGTTTTTGTGAGTTTATTGGTGTTTTAGTCCGCCAGTGCCAATATAGCATCATTTATGATGAGTATATGATGGACACAGTAATCTCTCTTCTCACGGGCCTTTCTGATTCACAAGTTAGAGCGTTTCGACATACTAGTACATTGGCAGGTTAGTACAGAAGCTTTACTAGAAAGTTAACGCAAATAAATTGCTTTAATATTCTTTGTTTTTTTCCCACTGACTTGACTTTTATGTTTCTTCTTCTTCTTCCAGCTATGAAATTGATGACCGCCTTGGTTAATGTAGCTCTTAACTTAAGCATCAACATGGACAATACACAAAGGCAGTACGAAACAGAAAGGAACAAGATGATTGGAAAACGAGCCAATGACAGACTAGAACTTTTACTGCAGAAGCGGAAGGAGGTTAGAATTAATATACAGCACATTTTTGGCCTGTTTGTGTCTGAAAGCCCCATGTTGGGCAACACATTCACTGTTTGACATATGTATTTTTTATTTGAGTTAAGTAGAAGGGCTATGGCAATGCCTGTTAGCATAGTAAGGTCTAAGGGGATTTCCAGTTTCAGCAAATAAATGTTATTTACTGTGTAATGATTAGTTCAGTTACAATTTCCAATTTAACTTGAACACAGTTTTTAAAATCTGTTTGCGGTCATTCAATGGGAACTTTCATTGCCGTTTTCCAGTACAGGACTGGTAACATAACGCATGTGTTCTAATGAGACAAGCACGAGTGTGTCTGTCGCACGACCAGGACAGATTTATAGACCATCAAAAATAAGAAGAAAAAAAAAAAAGAGCAGAATACAATGTACCTGCCTAAATGTAGACAAAGAACAGTGTAAGAATTATACACTCAAAAGAAAGTTAAACGTTTAACCGCTTAAAGACCAGGCAAATAGTTTTTCCATTTTCATTTTTCCTCCCCTCATTCCAAAAGGCATAACTTTTTATTTCCACGTCGACAAGTTGCAGTTTTTCATGGCACCGTTTATTGTACCGCATAATGTGCTGGGAAGCGGGGGAAAAAATATTTGTGGGGTGAAATGGGCAAAAAACAGAAATTGCGCACTTTTTTTTGGGGTTTTGTTGTTAAGGCGTCCATCAGGCGGTAAAAACAACTTATTCACCTTATTCTACAGGTTGATACGATCACGACGATACCAAATTTATGTTTTTGTTTTATGTTTTACCACTTTGTGTCGCCATATTCTGAGAGCCATAACTATTATTTTTCCATCAATTTAGCGGTGTGAGGGCTTTTGCATGTTTTTGCATGTTTTTGCATGTTTTGCATGTTTGAGGGGCGCCACCCTGATTCTAACAATTTAAATGATCTTTGATTCTGCCCGTTTCAGTGCGGTGTCGGCTGTATAACACAGCCGTCACCTGCGAAGAATGGAGCGAGCTCAGCCCGTGAGCCCGCTCCATACTTTCCCTTAACAACTGTCACGTACATGTACGTGACATGTCGTTAAGGGGTTAATCCACGTACTGTGCGTTTCGAGTTCTGACCTTTTCATCGGGTACATACAGGTGTTAGCACAGACTAAAATTTTAAGCAACAGTCACATCCACCTTTCGTATTAAATAAACGGAAGTGACTTGACTATATAAAAAATAAAGGTACCGATCGTAAACCTCACAGAATATAAACCTCTATCAAATTAATAAATAAGTGTTGATTCAGCAAAAAATAATTAGCCACCAAGTTTCTCTTAAAATATACCAATATCCGAAATATATGCTTCAGAACTGCTTGTGTAATTCCCACATACGGTTGATCCATGCATTCAAAATACATATCAAATAAGTGAATCTGAAATTAGGGGGTCTCCCATCCTAAAACCTATTGCAATGATGCTAATTCAACCTATGCTTGCCGTCAGCGAGTAGCTGACAGCGCTAATACACTGCACTACACATGTAGTGCAGTGTATTCGAATAGCCATCAGGGCTTCCTTCATTCAAGTCCCCTCGTGGGACTAAAAAAATTTGTGTAAAAGTTTTAAAGTGAAAATCCCCCTTTTTCCCTTATCAGTCCTTTATTATTATTATTATAAAAATAAATTATACATAATTAGTATCGACATGTCCGTAACTGCCTGACCAACAAATGTGTTAAGTTATTTATCCCACGCGGTGAATGCCATAAAAGAAAATAATAATAAACCATACCAGAATTTTTGGTCACTTCACCTCCCCAAAAAATGGAATAAAAAGAGATCAAAAAGTCGCATGTACCTAAAAATGGTACTGATCGAAACTACAGTTCGTTACGCAAAAAACAAGCCCTCACACAGCTTTCTGGAGGGAACAATTAAAAAAGTTATAGCGCTTAGAATGTGGCAACACAAACCGTAAATTATTTTTAAATAAAAGTATTTTATTGTGCAAACGCCATAAGACATAAAAAAAAAACTGTGAACATATGGTATCGCCGTAATCGTATCGCCCCGCAGAATAAACTGAATGTCAATTATAGTGAACGCTGTAAAAAATCAAAACCATAATAGAATTGCTTTTCTTTTTTAGTCCTCACGCCTCTTAAAAAATAGAATAAAAACTGATCAAAAAGTCGCATGCACTCCAAGAAAACTACAATGAATTCCTCAAGAGGTCTTGTTTTCAAAACGGGGTCACTTTTAAGGGGTTTCCCCTGTACTGGTAACTCTGAAGCTCTGCAAATGCGACATGGCGCCCAGAAACCAATCTAGAAAAATCTACGTGCCAAATAGCGCTCCTGCCTCTCTGAGCCCTGCCGTTTGTCCAACCAGCAGGGTATTACCGTAATCGGGAGAAATTGCTTTTCACATGTTGGGGTGCTTGTTCTCCTTTTTTTCTAGTAAAAATTAAAAACGTGCACATTTTATCAGAAAAAAATTTGATTTTCAATTTCACAGCCTAATTCCACAAAATGCAGCAAAAAAACCTGTGGGTTTAAATGCTCACTAAAAATGCTCCTCGATAAATTCCTTGAGGGGTGTAGTTTGCCAAATGGGGTCACTTTTTGGGGTTTCCACTGTCTTGGAACCACAAGACCTCTTCAAACCTGACATGATGCCTAAAATATATTCTAAATAAAAAGGATGCGCCAAATTAGACTAGATATAACTACTGCTTTTGCTTCTGTATCCTGTGCTTCAGGCCATTAGCACGCTAGGGCCACATGTGGGATATTTCTAAAAACTGCAGAATCTGGGCAATAAATATTGAGTTGCGTTTCTCTGGTAAAACCACCTGTTTTACTAAAAAAAAACAACAGAATCTGATCAGCGCTGTAATGTAGATAACAGCAGTGGTTTTTATTTTGAAAAACGATCAGTCTCATACACTTCTCATTGTTCCAGCCCAGCATGCGCCACAGCACAGTGTGATTGTGCAGTGAAAGAAGCTGGGCTGGAACAATTAGAAGTGTATGACACTGATTGGTCACTGATTGGTCAGCCTCATACACTTCTTTACAACACCCACTTAGTAAAGTAAAAACACGCCCAGTATGTCTTTAAGAAACGAATTAGCATAAATCTAAAATTGCTCATAACTTGCTCAAAAATGATTGTTTTCCAAAATAAAAAGCACTGCTGTTATCTACATTACAGCGCCGATCACATTATGTAGGAGATAGGGCACTTATAATCTGGTGACAGAGCCTCTTTAAGAGACTTTTTCTAAATGCTGTTTTGAATACTTTGAGGGGTCTATTTTTTTTTAATTGCTTTTTTTTTCTTTTTATTGAGGTTTCTAATATATATGCCCCTCAAAACCACTTCAGAACTGAACTGGTACCTAAAAAAAACAAAAACCTTTTGAAATTTTCAATTGCTATGTAGAGAAATGCAATACTGCCTTACTCAATTTGGCTTTGTTGTAGTTCCTGCACAACACTGGCTCAGTAATAAAACTGACAGGGAAAATGATGGTCCCTCTGTTACTGGAATGTTTTAATGCCAATAATTATTTTAAGAATATACACGTGTTTGTACATACCTGCTCTTACAATTTAGAATATTTTCATCTAAATGTTTATGTTGCTTTATATCTACCTTTTTAGTGACTGATTAGGTCATATTTTTGACTCTTTACAGTTACAAGAAAATCAGGACGAAATAGAAAATATGATGAATGCAATATTTAAAGGTGTTTTTGTACACCGATACAGGTATGACTTTATACTGGAGCTGGTCACTTAATCAGAAAAGAAACGAAACAGTCATTCAGCGCGGATAACTGAGGCCAACTTGCGCATTTTAGTTTTTCTTTTGTTTTTGTTTTTTAACACTTTCAACTGTATCTGCATCCTAAGGACGCCGATGCAGTTGAATCCTAAGGTAGAGCAGGGAGCTGCCGATACCCCGCTCTATTATTCATGTAACATCGGCCACTCACTGCTCAGCGCAGACTGGCGCGATGACATCACTGCCTCGCACCTGTCTGCTTAGCCGTGAGCCGCTTAGCGTGTATTCTCAGAGTCCGCTGCACTTCTGGCATATATACCAGCGTTTCAGGCATCTTATTGGTCCACGGTCTCCTCAATGCCCCATTTACTTCTTGTGTAGCCTCAATGCGAACACACCACATCCAGCGGACAGTGCCCACCCTAATGGCATATACACGGATGGGGGTCCCTGTGTATATAATCCCCATTTGTCCCTGTGTATATAACCCCCCACTGTCCCGGTGTATATAACCCCCATTGTCCCTGTGTATATGTCCCCGTGTCATAACCCCCCCCCCCCCCCCATTGACACCGTGTCGTAACCCCCCCCATTAACACCGTGTCGTAACCCCCCCCATTGACACCGTGTCGTAACCGCCCCCCATTGACACGGCGTCGGTAACCGCCCCCCATTGACACGGCGTCGGTAACCGCCCCCCATTGACACGGCGTCGGTAACCGCCCCCCATTGACACGGCGTCGGTAACCGCCCCCCATTGACACGGCGTCGGTAACCGCCCCCCATTGACACGGCGTCGGTAACCGCCCCCCATTGACACGGCGTCGGTAACCGCCCCCCATTGACACGGCGTCGGTAACCGCCCCCCATTGATACGGCGTCGGTAACCGCCCCCCATTGACACGGCGTCGGTAACCGCCCCCCATTGACACGGCGTCGGTAACCGCCCCCCATTGACACGGCGTCGGTAACCGCCCCCCATTGACACGGCGTCGGTAACCGCCCCCCATTGACACGGCGTCGGTAACCGCCCCCCATTGACACGGCGTCGGTAACCGCCCCCCATTGACACGGCGTCGGTAACCGCCCCCCATTGACACGGCGTCGGTAACCGCCCCCCATTGACACGGCGTCGGTAACCGCCCCCCATTGACACGGCGTCGGTAACCGCCCCCCATTGACACGGCGTCGGTAACCGCCCCCCATTGACACGGCGTCGGTAACCGCCCCCCATTGACACGGCGTCGGTAACCGCCCCCCATTGACACGGCGTCGGTAACCGCCCCCATTGACACGGCGTCGGTAACCGCCCCCCATTGACACGGCGTCGGTAACCGCCCCCCATTGACACGGCGTCGGTAACCGCCCCCCATTGACACGGCGTCGGTAACCGCCCCCCATTGACACGGCGTCGGTAACCGCCCCCCATTGACACGGCGTCGGTAACCGCCCCCCATTGACACGGCGTCGGTAACCGCCCCCCATTGACACGGCGTCGGTAACCGCCCCCCATTGACACGGCGTCGGTAACCGCCCCCCATTGACACGGCGTCGGTAACCGCCCCCCATTGACACGGCGTCGGTAACCGCCCCCCATTGACACGGCGTCGGTAACCGCCCCCCATTGACACGGCGTCGGTAACCGCCCCCCATTGACACGGCGTCGGTAACCGCCCCCCATTGACACGGCGTCGGTAACCGCCCCCCATTGACACGGCGTCGGTAACCGCCCCCCATTGACACGGCGTCGGTAACCGCCCCCCATTGACACGGCGTCGGTAACCGCCCCCCATTGACACGGCGTCGGTAACCGCCCCCCATTGACACGGCGTCGGTAACCGCCCCCATTGACACGGTGTCGGTAACCGCCCCCCCCATTGACACGGTGTCGGTAACCGCCCCCCCCCCCATTGACACGGTGCCGGTAACCGCCCCCCCCCCCATTGACACGGTGTCGGTAACCCCCCCCCCCCATTGACAAGGTGTCGGTAACCGCCCCCCCCCCATTGACACCGTGTCGGTAACCGCCCCCCCCCCCCCATTGACACCGTGTCGGTAACCGCCCCCCCCCATTGACACCGTGTCGGTAACCGCCCCCCCCCCATTGACACCGTGTCGGTAACCGCCCCCCCCCCATTGACACCGTGTCGGTAACCGCCCCCCCCCCCATTGACACCGTGTCGGTAACCGCCCCCCCCCCCCATTGACACCGTGTCGGTAACCGCCCCCCCCCCATTGACACTGTGTCGGTAACCGCCCCCCCCCCATTGACACCGTGTCGGTAACCGTCCCCCATTGACACCGTGTCGGTAACCGCCCCCCCCATTGACACAGTGCCGGTAACCGCCCCCCCCCCATATTGACACCGTGTCGGTAACCGTCCCCCCCCCCCCCCATTGACACCGTGTCGGTAACCGTCCCCCCGTCCCCATTGACACCGTGTCGGTAACCGCCCCCCCCATTGACACCGTGTCGGTAACCGCCCCCCCCCCATTGACACCGTGTCGGTAACCGCCCCCATTGACACGGTGTCGGTAACCGCCCCCCCCATTGACACGGTGTCGGTAACCGCCCCCCCCCCCCCCATTGACACGGTGCCGGTAACCGCCCCCCCCCCATTGACACGGTGTCGGTAACCGCCCCCCCATTGACACGGTGTCGGTAACCGCCCCCCCCCCCATTGACACCGTGTCGGTAACCGCCCCCCCCCCATTGACACCGTGTCGGTAACCGCCCCCCCCATTGACACCGTGTCGGTAACCGCCCCCCCCCATTGACACCGTGTCGGTAACCGCCCCCCCCCCATTGACACCGTGTCGGTAACCGCCCCCCCCCCATTGACACCGTGTCGGTAACCGCCCCCCCATTGACACCGTGTCGGTAACCGCCCCCCCCATTGACACCGTGTCGGTAACCGCCCCCCCATATTGACACCGTGTCGGTAAAGCGCCCCCCCCCATCGTCCCCGCGTCGGTAAATCCCCCCCCCCCCCCAATTGTCCCCGCATGTAACCTGGGCTTTCAGGGTGTGGCCTAAAAATAGTTTATTAATCAGAATTGAGGTTACCTGTTCGATTTAATCGTGATTTTGATTTAGGTCATAATCGCCCAGCCCTTCTTTATACACTGATCATGTAAGCCACTTTGATGTTTTTTTTACTGACTATAAATATTTATGGCGCTGTGATGACGTAGATCACGTAGTGGCTGTAGTTCATAGCTTGCAAGGGCAGCAATAGCCAGGATTGATGAGAAAGCGTTCATGACATCAACAATGTTACCCCACCATCAACTTGATGGCCCCTAAGGGTATGTGCACCCAGCGTTTTTTTTGGGCAACCAGAAAAAAAATCTGCCGTAAAATTACTTCCGGTTTTTGGCACTTTTTTCCCGGCTTTTTGTCAATTAGGCAAATGTAAATAAACACTGGTGGTTTTTTTGTAAAACAGCGCGTCAAAGAAAGCTCCAAACAAGTAGCTTTTTTTTTTTTCTTCAGCTTCCCATTGATTTCAATGGAGGTTCAGAGGCGGAAACAACTCTAAGGCTATGTTCCCACACACCGGATACTCTGCAGATTCTCTGCAACAGCAAATCTGCAGCAGAATCTCTAGAGAAACGCTGGTAAATCTGTCTCAGAAATCCGAATCCAAATAGTGCGTTTTTCCTGCTCATTTCTGCGGAAACGCTGCGTTTTTTCTGCAGCGTTACCTGCGGATTTAGTATTTAACATTGGTTATAGCAAAGTATATGTGCACCTGTGGATTTCCAGTGGCTTTTACTGCGTTTCCGCAGAGTAAACGCTGTAAAAACCGCAACAACATAAATCTTTTGTGGATATTCTGCTCCCATTGAGGTCTATAGGCGAAACACACAGCATCTCCGCACAGAACACGCATCATAAATTGACATGCTGCTGAGTTCAAAAACGCACAGCAGAACACTTACGCACGACTTTTGTGCGTTATTTTTTCCGCAGTGTGGGCATGAGATTTTCTAAATCTCATTCACTTTGCTGCTTCTGTAAATGATGCGGAATCTCTGCACAGAACTCTGTTGCTGAGCTTCAGGCAGTGTAAGGGCCTGTTCACATCCGCGTTGGCTTTCCGTTCCGGGGTTCCGTCTAAGATTTCCGTCGGGTGAACCCCGCAGCGGAAAGTCAAACTGAAACCACAGCTTCCGTTTCCGTCACCATTGATATCACCATTCTGGCAGATTTCCGTTTTTCCGACGGAATTAATAGCGCAGTCTACTCCGCTATTCCGTCGTTAAAACGTAAACCTGACGGACTGTTGACGAACGAAAACCATTAGCAATGTTTCAGTCACCATTGATATCAATCGTGACTGAAGCGGAAGCTGTGGTTTCAGTTTGAAATTTCGTTGCGGGGTTCACCCGACGGAAACATCCGACGGAACCCCGGAACAGAAAGCCAACGCGGATGTGAACAGGCCCTTAACGCTACATGGGAACCCAGCCTAAGATTAAACTTAATTTTTTTCCGTGAGCAATGGAAAAAATGACCAGGAAAAAAACGATCTCTACCTCTTTGGGGCGTGTTTTTCACGGATTCAGATGCAGTTTCAGTGTAAAAAAAACTGATGGGGAGCAGGGCCTACTGCTTCATGCACGCAACCGTTGTGCCACTCAGGCCATTTTTAACGGCATCCGAGTGGCACCTGATAGTCTCCACGGACCCATTCACTTTAGAACATGTCCAATCTTTTCTTGGATCACTGACGGGACTCGGACAGCGCACACACGGTCGTGTGCATGAAGCATAAGGGTATGTTCACACGCTTAACAAAAAACGTCTGAAAATACAGAGCTGTTTTCAAGGGAAAACAGCTCCTGATTTTCAGCCGTTTTTTTTAATCAAACTAGCATTTCTCGCTGCGTTTTGTTTACCCCCGGTTTTGGAGCTATTTTTCTATAGTGTCCATGAAAAACGGCACCAAAAACAGCTCAAGAAGTGACACACACGTCTTTTTACGTTGCATTTTTTGAAAATTAGGTGTAAAAAAACGCCCCATTGGAATTCATCGGTGCTTCCGATTTGTCAGCTGTTTTGGGGGACTTTTACGGCCTGAGATACGGCTGAAAATAGTCCATGTGAACATACCCTCAGGCTGTCCTAAGATGACTGATGAGCCTGTGCATTTTAGGCGAAGTTTAAAATTCGCGCCGTGGCTTCCGTTCACAACCGATAAAGCCACAACGCTTTTCTAGTTCCACCATAGAATAGATACCACTGGTTCTTAGATAGACCCCGTTAAATTATAGTGTTAGCAGCGTGAACAGAGCCTTATATGCACAGGCTATAATGCAAAAGGGGAAATCTGCGGCAAATTTGTATGTACCACGTGGTATTTTCTATAGACTCGCTGCGGATTTGCTGAACTCACTCTAAGGCTCCATGCACACGACCGTGGCCGTAATTACGGGCACAGCCGGCTGTTTTTACGACCCGTGCTCCCATTATGAAGTAGAAGAGCACGGCCCGTAAAATGAAAAATAGGACAAGTCCTATTTTTTTCGTCCGGTTTCTACAGCACGGACACCCTCCCGTAGACATACGGAAAGGTGTCTGTTAGCCTAATTACGGGCCCATTCATTTCTATGGCTAAGGCCCCATGCACACGACAGTATTTTTCATCAGTAATTACTGACAGTAATTACGCACCCATTAGTTTCTATTGGCCACGGACACTTTTGTACATTTTTACTGATGGGTGTCCATGCTGAAAAAATTATAGAACCTGTCCTATTCTTGTCAGTAATTACGGCAAGGACTCTCCCATAGAAGTCTTTGGGAGCTTCCGTAAATATGGATGGCTGCTGATGTGCATACGTAAACTGTTTGTATTTACGGAAGCATTGCTAGGCAACATGTTGATGACATCATTTGCAACCTCCCTTTATTTTTTTTGTACGGATCCGTATATACGGATTGATGCCTACTCATCTGTATTTACGGACAGTATTTCGGGATAGATGAAATTACTGTCGTGTGCATGGGGCCTAAGGATTTTGGTACATTACATCATAAACTATTTAGATCCACTAGTAGATACTTTTTTTTTTTTGTCCCACTGTTTGCCTTTTAACTCACTTAGAAATGTAAACATAAAGCTGTTTTTCTTTTTCTTTTTTTTTTTAGGGATGCTATTGCAGAAATCAGAGCGATCTGTATAGAAGAGATTGGTGTCTGGATGAAAATGTACAGTGATGCCTTCTTAAATGACAGCTATTTAAAATATGTGGGCTGGACCATGCATGATAAGGCAAGTAAAAAAAATATATATAATTAAATTGTTTATGAAAACGTACCTGCAGAGCCCAGCCCTGCCAGAGAGGAGTCCGACATTTACGTAAGCTGCTGCTAGCTCCGCCTGGTCTCCACTGATTGACAGATGTCTCCCTATGCAAAGTGGAAAGAAGGTGAAGCTAGTGGCAGCTTATGTATACGCCGCTTAACTTAAGCAAATGAGTGACAGACTGCTGAAATCAACGTGACTTTTACTACATTATGCTGCCCCCAGTGAGGGCAGCGTTAGGCCAATGACAGGCTCCTTTTAAGGCTATAATGAGACATGTTGTGACTTTTTTATGGAAATAAGTCATGCTACAAAAAAGTATTATCGATTTTCATATTACTTTTATAGAGAAAACAGTAGCTGTTATTTCTTAAAATAACTCAGAACTTTTTCAAACGGTGATTTAAAAATAAAACGCTACTGATCTGCATGACTAAAGTTTTTCAAGTGACCTAGAGCATTCCTACAGTTTCCCAGTATAGCCCTAACCTAAAGATGTTGTTCCAACTCTAAACCATTCTGACCCAGATCAGCTGATTGCAGCTAGTCTGGCTGCTGAAACCCCCAGGGAATAGACAAAATAGTTAGGGGAAGCTACATGCAGGCTAACATTTCCTGCCCGCCCGGCCGTGGCTAGGCAATGGTTCCGTCACACACAGACGGCACACGGATGCCTTTCGTGTGCCTTCAGTTTTTTTGACGGCCCTATTAACTTGCATGGGCCTCACTGTAACGGAGTCTCGGACCAAAGTAGGACATGCTCTACTTTTGTCGGAATGGAGCAACGGAACCATCACAAAAAACGGAAGTGTGCATTGCCCCATTGAAATGAATGGGTCAGGGAGCTAACCATCAGAAAAACGGCTAGCACCCTGAAGGAAAAGACTGAAGTGGGCATGAAGCCTTACAACCCCGTCCATTCAAATAGTTGGATAACTATGAATAGCATGTGGATGTGCAAAGTCCACCAAGATAAAGCAGCTCTGAACGCCGGCCATGATGTGCATATACCCCATTAGGTCATATAGATAAGGGGTTGTCCAGTTGATCTTTTCCTACCTCATTTTTTTTCTATTCATTATTGTTAGTAAATATAGAGAATCGTATGTAAATATTTGTTCATTCAATCTGTTCACTCTGTTTCTAGCAAGGAGAGGTTCGTCTGAAATGCCTTACTGCTTTACAAGGTCTGTATTACAATAGAGAGCTGAATTCCAAATTGGAGCTATTCACAAGTCGTTTCAAGGTATTTGTTTTTTTCTTCTAATGAAAGTACATTTTTAAAACCTTCTGAAGCATCTTTTGTAGCCAACTGAGGAGTTTCTTTCTATTTTCAGGATAGAATTGTGTCAATGACTCTTGACAAGGAGTATGATGTGGCGGTTCAGGCAATAAAGCTCCTTACTCTGGTTTTACAGTAAGTAAAAATCGTCAGGTTTGGCTGACTTTGATCTTATGTCTTAGGCCAACTTTAGAGCATGTAAGCAATATATTTGAGAAACTGTTCATTTCCTTTTTCTTAGCGGAGGAACCGGTAAACTTCCCCTATGCAAAGCCATGCCCACCACCACTACCCTTAGTGTAAACGTTAAAGGGAATGTGTCCCGAAAACATTTTTTTTATGTTATTGCTTAAAGTATGTCATTAAAATAAATTTTATTTATTTGTGTTTTTGTGTTGTACTTTTTTCTTACTTTTACTTCTCTATGGGGGCTGCCATTTTTTTTTCATCTCTGTATGTGTCGATTAACGACACATACAGAGATGGAATACGGCACATACATCCCCATAGAGAATTCGAACGGGAGCCGTTCCATTCACTATAGCGTACGCCGTCTGTGTGGGAACGGCGCATGCGCCGCTCCCACACAGTCCAAAAGGAAGGTCTTCGGCAGAGCGACATCCGGCGCCATTTTCATGTGGACCGGCAGCCGCGGCTGGACAGTAAGATGACTACTTCCGGTCGCGGCTTCCGGCCATATGTTCAGACGCAAGGACTAAGAGCGGAGGCGGCGGCAGGAGCAGGTAAGTTATGTTTGTGTACGTGATGTGTGGGTATGTTCGTGTTATACTGTCTGATTACCACTGTATCTAATTCTCCTGTGTGCCGCCATTTTTTGAGCGAATGCACAGTGTAGGAGGTTTGAACATTCAACCCCCTCCTTTCTCCTGGCAATAGCCAGGATAAAGGAGTGGGGATTGTTTGAGGATGCTAGAGCGAGTGTGTCTTCTCCAATTTTGCAGCATAAAGCAATGAGGTTGCTTTACCACATTGCAATGCTGCAATTTTGGGAATTGCTCCCTCTAGTGACCAGTACATGGAAATGTTATAAATTAGAATCTAATTTACAATATTTCCTGACTTGTGAAAAAATTTAAAAAATTTGCACAATGTGTAATCATTTATATACTAACTGATTAACTAAAAAAAAATATATATATATTTTTCTAGCGACACATTCCCTTTAAAGACATTTTCAGATTTATTCCACAACGAAGCCAAACAAAGTAAAAATGTATGGTCTTTTAACATTTTAAGCAATTTAATACAAAATGAAGAATCCAGTATAACATAGCCCTGAGTATTTGTACATTTATTGAACTGTATTGTATAGCTATCTTGCCTAACATCATTAACTCTTTTATAACTGATGTAACTTAATTATATGTTACCCTTGTATGTCCCTTCCCTGCAGTACAGCCTCCTGTCTGATTTTGACAGGAGGCTTAAATTTTAGATTTAATTCTGCTACTCTTCCTCTCTGCTACTCTTTTAATTCCATGATGCCTCAGCACAGCATCCCATAAGCAGGTGCAGACCGTATCATCTTTGCCTTGAGGGAGGATGTGATTATCTTTCCCTCTGTATTTTCCTCAATGAACTAAGAGATTACATATGTCCTTTTCAGTAAAAAGGTTGCCTTTATTGGCTCCCAATGAGCATATGACTGCCAGGATGGTGGTACACAAACTTTACGGAGACCATTGTCACTGTAATTCGCTGGTTTCTGTTGGAACTGGGTCATCTCCTCCTGCTCATGAAAGCCAAATATAAAGATTATTTTGGGCCGAGGTTATGTTAGTAAAAGAAAAATAAACTAGAACGTATAGGCATAATCTTTAAAAGTACATTTATGGAGCAAATTTACTATTAAAAATTTGCCAGAACTCTGCCATACATTCTGTGTACCAAATTTATTAACAGTTTTGGACACCCTTTTGGCACTGTAACATAAGGGTTTGGTCTAGCAGAAAGGAGGCTCAATTTTTGCACAGAAAACATGGCTCCAACTAAGCCAACCAAGAGGTGGTGAAAGGAAGGAAGGAAGTTTCTAGCTAGATGCGCCAAATTTACCATACAGCATGCACCACTTAGGGGCAGATTTACGAATACGGTCTATGTGTATAAGAATTCTAAGAAAAAGTCCTATTGGTCACCAAAAATGTGGGTGGAAAAAAGCATCTAAAAATAATTGTACTAAACAGTCAACAACTGGCCCATAATACCCAAACCAGTTAAAATATACCTTTTTTTTGTTTGTTTCCTGTGCATCTAAATAATAAAAATAAAAAAAGCAAAAATAAATACTAAATGAAGCAGCTTTGCAAAGTCTTTATTGAACAGACTACAAACAAACCCTATGTAGTCTGATTCTGCAGTGATACAACTTTCCGTCTGTCCACTACTTCTTGATAACCCTCAAAATGTACCTTTGCAAGAAGTAGGGGAGAGATAGAAGGGAGTATCGCTTCAAGAGCAGACAAATTGTATGTTTTTAGTCTGTAAGCATGACACACTGGTCTTTATATGGTTGCTTTAATGCTCCACTTGCAATGCCTGGGAGCAATAAATAAAATTTTGTTTTAAAGGTGTACATGGCCTTCAAAGCAAAATATTTTCTTTTCCATTTTACAAACAAGGGTTTTTTAGTAATTTTGTAAGTAATGTGAACATATTTATTGAAGATGCTTTTATTCGTGACTATTTGTGATCAGTGTAAAACTGTATATTTTGCTTTGATGTTTTTCTCGTAGAAGTAGTGACGAGGTTCTAACTGCTGAAGACTGTGAAAATGTGTACCACTTGGTGTATTCTGCCCATCGGCCTGTTGCGGTTGCAGCTGGGGAGTTTCTTTATAAAAAGTAAGACAAGCAACTGACTTATGCTGTAAATTCTGTTCTTACGGTAAATGATAAGCGTGATTTCATTTGTTGGTTACTATCTCTATTTTGCCTTTAACTTGTATATAGTTTGTATGAATAGAAATTGTGACCTTTTAATCGTTTATAAAGCTGTTTTTATTTTTTAATAGACTGTTCAGCTGTAGAGACCCTGAAGATGATGGAATTTTGAAAAGAAGAGGAAGGCTTAGCCCAAATGCAAACCTCGTCAAGACTTTGGTCTTTTTCTTTTTGGAGAGCGAGGTATAAAAATATATAATATACATGTATTTAAAATTCTGCTTACGTACAATGAGTGGAAGCCTAAAAAAAAAAAAAAAAAACTATAGTCCACAGATTAGTCGAGTGTAATGCATTCATGGGCTAACTGAATTGACTTAACATGGGTCTAAATTGATTTAAATACCAGTGGTCATCCATACATCATGTAACCCCTAGTATTCATTTAACACTCTCCAGGTAGTAGCTTATGAAGGATGCCACTTACTCCTAAATAAATAAAAAACAACAACAACAACCTGGTGAGCGGGTACATAATAGCAGATGAAAGTAATGGGACAATAGGGGGGAGTACCTGATACTAGTAGAAAGCGGGCCTTAGGATCATTAAAAAAGTGCATGGAGTGAAAGGAATGGATCTCGTCATCCACATTCTGACCCCTCGATGTTTGGTAGAAGCACTATATATATAGGAAGGATTGGGGGAACAACTTATGAAATGCTGGAGAAGTGAACAGAGAGAAATGAGTCTCCTGGGGGAAAAAAACCAGCGTTAATTGATCATTAATACTAGAATGGTTTGTAATGTTTCAGTGGTGAATTGAAACTTTGTACATTTGAGTAACATTAGAATAAGTTTTAAAACCATAGTTGTTTAGAAATAGAAAAAGGGGGGGCACAAGGGAGGTAGACCACAAGTAACAAAAAAATAAAATTAACATGAATACAACAAAATTGTGTTAGGACCACAGTCAAAAGATTAAACAGTCTCATGAGACTGATGTTATGGGTGCAGATCCTCAAGAAAGCTAGTCTAACAAGTGTTGAAACAGAAAAGTACAAGTTGAAGGGTTAGTTCACACAGAGTTTTAATGCGGAAACCGTCAAATCAGGAAAAGAATATGCAGAAAATGTCTCAAACGCATGTATTTTAAAAAGCGCTTTACAAAAACGCTAGCATATTTTACCCGCTTTTGCCCGAACAGTTCATTCTGCCCAACGTAAATGCATGCACACACATGCTCCCTCAAGACTTACAGGCGTTAAGGCTTGGTTCACACGACTTATTTTTCAGACGTAATGGAGGCGTTTTACGCCTCTAATTACGTCTGAAAAACGGCTCCAATACGTCGGCAAAAGACGGCATGTAAAAAACTACAACCTCGTCAAAAGAAGTGCAGGACATTTCTTGGGACGTAATTGGAGCCGTTTTTCATTGACGCCAATGAAGAACCGCTCCAAATTACGTCTGTAAAAGATGCCCCGCAAAACGCGAGTACACGGAATTACGTCTGAAATTCAGGAGCTGTTTTCTCCTGAAAACAGCTCTGTAATTTCAGACGTAATTGCAGTTATCGTGTGCACATACCCTTAGACTTGCTACATACATACATACATACATACATACATACATACATACATACATACATACATACATACATACTTACTTACTTACTTACTTACTTAGTATGTACACACTTGAACACATACACTACACATACATATATTAACACAGACACACACACACACACACACACACACACACACACACACACACACACACACACACATTCTCACTACTACACACGCACACATACTCACTACTACATGCACACATACTCACCACATACAGTCAAAAAAAGTTCACTAGAAACAGACATGTACTCACAACACCAAGTAACACACATTCAGTACATACAAACACGTGAGCACTCGCTACTTAGATACACACACTCATTACGATCATACCTATGTACATACTGTGCATTTACATAGTTTTGCACGCATATTTTACAGTGACACACAGACATATGAGCCCATACCTATTTCCTAATGGGAAAGAGCACTCGAGGAAGAGATGAAGGGCTGCTTCTTTTTTTTTTCTTCCTTCTTTTTTTAGGCAACTACTGCTGACGGGCCAGCACTGGAGGGTTTTCTTTTCAAATCCAGCGGCATAATTTAAGCGGTGCCACTTAAAGGGTTTTTCCTTTAATCATTATTTATCACCTATCCACAGGATAGGTGATAAAGATCTGATCGGTGGGGGTCCGACTGCTGGATCCCCCACCCATCAAGAGAACGGGCTTACCTTGCCGTTCCCGGGAGCTTCGGAATAGAGCGGGTAGGGCACATGTTCAGCCACCGCTCTATTCATTTCTATAGGGCTGCCAAAGAGAGTTCTCGGCAGCCCTATAGAAGTGAATGGACCGGTGGTCAAGCATGTGTACTACCACTCCATTCCTATAAGGCTCCCAGGAACGACCAGGTAAGCCCTTTCTCGTGATGGCTGGGAGACCCAGAAGTCTGACCCCCACCGATCAGATATTTATCACCTATCTTGTGGATAGGTGATAAATATTGATTATGGGAAAACCCTTTTTAATTTTAAAGTAATGTTCTTTATCTGTTCTTTAATAGCAGCTGCCACTTCCGCCTCTACTGCCACTCTGCTAATCAATTGCTTATGGATGTGACTGTTCGCACCCAGGGGGAAGCAGAGGCAGCAGGTGTGCAGTAAATGCATACCTCTTTTTATACAGTATACAGAGCACAGGAAACCTAGGACAGTGGTATTATGTCACACACAGCCTCTGATTAGCTGTGATGTAGAATACTATTGCCCAGCGGTACCGAATGCTTGTGCTCTGTATAGTGTGTAAAAATAGTCAGTATTACTGCACAGTCGCTTCCATATGTAATTTGGTTGGCAGCAGGGCTCAAGAATCAAAATTATGGCACATTTAAAGGATGAATTAAATCTAACTCTATTATTCACCTCTCCCAAGGTAAATGTGACCTCAGGACTGAGCGATAACCTTATAGTAAAAGTAAACTGTCACATAGAAGAGAGATGAATGGAGACATAAGGTGGCTAACCAGCCCCACGTTTTCTGGAGCGAGCCTATTGATTTACCCAGAAATGTTGCAACCAGATGTGGGGGAACATATATTTCTGGGGATAAACTTATGTGGACAAACGACCAATCGAGGTCACCATATCATCTGCTCCTAAAAATAAAATACTGCTCATTAGTGTGAGACTGTAATGGAATTGTCAGGTGTGTATATATACCTATGTAATCTGTTCTAAGCATAGGATCTAGATATACTCCTATGATACAGACATATATCATATGGAAATCACTTAAGTAGAGAAAACAGGACATATATTCATTCCCACACGGAGTAATAAACTAGAAGAGCAATACTACCATGACAGTCCTGGTTAATACACTTAAGACTTCTCAGAAGCGTATCCAAAAAGAAAGCCAAAGAGGGCAGGAAACTGATGTGAAGAGTTAACATTTAATAAGTACAATGAAATAGTTAAATTTCGCTTACCAATCTGGTAAGTCTAGAGCGGTAGGATATTTACTCGTGATGTTAAAGGGGTTGTCCAGTCCCTAAAAATTGATGGCCTATCATCAGGATAGGCTATCAATAGCTGATGGGTCGGGGGCCGACTTCCAGGACCCCTGCCAATCAGCTACTTTGAATGGGGTGCAGCGCTGCTTCCCCTTCATTTCTACTTGCTCACTGAATACTTGATACACACATAGTGGTGATTCACAGGTATTGCAGCCTTCTTCTCCCATTTTCTCCAATGATCGAAGGCTGCAATACTGAGAAACGTTGAAGACTCACAGTGAGCAAGTACAAATGAAGGGAAAGCAGCGCTCCTACAAGCGCTGCACCCCATTCAAAACATCTGATCGGCAGGGGTCCCGAGAGTCGGACCCCGACCCATCAACTATTGATGGCCTATCCTGGGGATAGGCTATACATTTTTAGGGACTGGACAAGCTCTTTAAAGGTCCATCTCGGTAGATGAGGCCTTTCCATCGCTGAGGCCATTCTGGGTGGTCTGCCCCGTTTACATCATTATGGGGAGATAGATATTGTAGAATGTCGCGGAGGAGATGTTTGTTTTGAAGTTTGCAATTTCAATATGGCCAAGCCTTCTCCTTGTAGAGAAGAGTAGCCATGTTGGTGGTTATTCTACATGAATATTCGGCAAAGCAAAAATGCCAATCTGTAGTTGAAGGGATGTTGGCGTATAACCTGGAGGAGTGGGTGCAATTCCCTGTGCTTCTGTAAGGTAGAAGGTGCAAGATCTGCGTAAATCTGTATCTTGCTGTTTAATAACATTATTTTAACCATTTCCTTTCCGTATCCATAATCCTTTTTAATGGGATAAAAATGGGGCTTGATGATGATGTCCCTTTGTAAGGAACGTAGGGCCTGTAAGGCTCTGTGAGCTCGATCAATCTTCAAATGAGAATCGGGTATATTGTGAATTATGTTCTTGATCAAGGTACGTATCATATAAGGGACATCTTTGTGGTCTTCATGGTACCCCCTTGTATGAAAATTGTGTCTTCTGGACTGGTATTCCAGGTCCTCAATATGGGATTTGGCCAAATCCAACTGGTTTTAGAATTTGTCCAGTAATCCAGTATTTTGGTTAACCCGGGATACAGTGAAGTCCAGCTAGGATTCAATAATTTCAATTTGAGCCCCTATTTTTTGACAGCCCCAATTTGTGAATACACTGTCGCCATTTCAATCTTTAGGGCCTTAGAGATGCAGGAGAGGATATTCATCTGTACCTGAAGTAATGGCTCTTGTGAGGGAGAAAGGGATGTGGCTTAGCCGCTACCTGTGACCATTAGGAGTCCAACCTGGAATCTGCCATTTCCTTCGGTGGAGGGCTGGGCCCTTTGGAGCCAACTCATCTCGGTGGAGCAGTTGTGAGACCAGTGGAAGTCTGTCTGGAGGAGCTGCTTCAGCCTTGTGATGGTGGTGGCTTGTTTGGCACCAATGCAAGCATGTCAGCCACCGAACGTTGAGTAAAGCCTGGTTTCCCCTTTAGCCAACATTTTGTGGGCCAGATGTTTGGCCAGTTGTCATAAGTTTTCTGGCGAAGAACTGCTTTCATAGGTGGATATAGGCCGTTGTCCTGTCTTAAGGTGCAAAGCTAGGCAACAGTGTGTCCGCCATGTTAAGATATGCGAATGTTCCCTGCGCAAAGTATGCTTTAATCCGATTTTATGTACATCCGTTCTTTGTAGCTTCCTAACGAGTGATGACACATCATTTTAGGGGTGGTATCCCCCTTTCTCAAACACAGCATGTTTATTTCCCCAAAAAATTGTTTAGTTGGGTGAATAGAGAACTCTGCTTTTTGTTAATTTTGGTGACCTTTTCTTTTTATATATGTATGCAGCCTCTTTTTTCACTGTTAATTAACATCTATGTATATTTTTTTTTTGTAGTTGCATGAACATGCTGCCTATCTTGTAGACAGTATGTGGGACTGTGCCACTGAGTTGTTAAAAGATTGGGAATGTATGAATAGCTTGTTGTTGGATGATCCTCTGAATGGTGAGGAAGGTAAGTTCTCCATAATGGTGCTACGGTTTTCTTACTGTGTAGTTCACTTAAAGAGGCTTTGTCACCATATTATAAGTGGCCTATCTCCTACATAAGGAGATGGGCGCTATAATGTAGGTGACAGCAGTGCTTTCTATTTCGAAAAACGGTTTATTTTAAACCACTTTATGAGCAATTTTTAGCTTTATGCTAATGAGTTTCTTAATGCCCAAGTGGGCATGTTTTTACTTAAGACCAAGTGGGCGTACACTTCTCTTCATTCATTTACACTGCACTAGCGATATAGTTATATCGCTATGTGCAGCCACATACACAAACACGAAGATTACTGCAGTGTCCTGATAATGAATATACATCACTACCAGCCAGGACGTGATGTGTATTCAGAATCCTGACACTTCTGAATCTTTTCTGTGAGATTCCAGCAAGGCAAACGTAATCTTGTTTGAAATGACAGGTTACATTGTAATCTCGCGAGATTACGTTTGCCTTGCTGTAAATCTCACAGAGACGCTAGAGACGTGTCAGGATTCTGAATGCATATCACGTCCTGGCTGGTAGTGATGTATATTCATTATCAGGACACTACAGTAATGTTAGTGTTTGTGTATGTGGCTGCACCTAGCGATATAACTATATCGCTATGTGCTGTGTAAATGAATGGAGAGAAGTGTATGATGCTGATTGGTCAGCGTCATACACTCCTCTGTACAACGCCCACTTGGTCTAAAGTAAAAACACGCCCACTTGGGCATTAAGAAACTCATTAGCATAAAGCTAATAATCGTTCTTCGAAATAAAAAGCACTGCTGTCACCTACATTATAGCGCTGATATCCTTATATAGGAGATAGGGCACTTATAATGTGGTGACAGAGCCTCTTTAAAGGCTATGTCTATCTTTAGAGCAATACAAAAAAAATTGTCACAATGTGTCTTACTTTTAATCAACTTTGCAAAAAATCTTCATGAAAAATATCTTATCGTTTTGTCTCTACAACGCCTATGCTGATCTACATGTCTCCATGGTAACTGACTACAAACAAGCCCAACGTAGTCTAATCTTGCCGCTATTTTCTTTTCCAAAGGCCTCCTACAACTTGCTAACATACAGAAAAGCTTTTGCAAAGGTGTACATAGACTTTAACTCTATTGAATGACATTGAAGTAGGGCTGTGTGATTTTGCCTAAAAATAAAATCTACATTTTTTTTCAACCCTATCAGCGATTTTCAATTTGTATCTCGATGTTCTTATTACTGTCAAATAAACTGAAAAAAAATACCAAGAGATACTTTAATAAATTATTATAATTGTACGTAACTTCACAACTTTTAACCTCTGCAAATACATCAGAAATACAATTGGAAAAATGTATATCTAATTGATTATAACTTCTGTAAACCTGTTCCCCGGCAGGTTAACAGAAGTCTTAGCAGGATAATATGCAGTACCAGCCCCACGATGGTGCTTTAATGCTTTAAATAAATTACATAAGATCGGATAGCACCCCTCCTGTAGATAGCACGCCCCCTGTAGATCGCACCGCCCTTGTAGATACCACCCCCTACCCTGTTGATAGCGCGGTACCTCACACATTAACCCATTATGACTGAGAAACATAATGGGGTTAATTACTATTAATGTGAGGAACATGGTGGTTAAATTCATCATCACATCTCGCGCCTCACATCAAAAAAGGGACAAACTTTTTTTTTTATATTACTGTTGGCAAAGTATCCTTTTGGTATCAAAATCGCAATACTACACAAAGTATCGGTATCGAAGTCCAAATTCTGGTATCGTGACATCCCTAGTGTGTGTCCTATCTATCTATCTAATCTTAGAAAACCGCAGAGAAGTTTAAACTTTGCTTTTTGCTGGACACATACAATATGAGCTTTACTTTTTGCAGCGTTGTACTTAAAGTTTTAGTGCTCAGGAGTTTTGTACAACTTTTCAGGGCACAGTAAACCAGCCCCCCCCCCCCTGTTTTTGATTTTATGTCCTGTATGTAATAAGTTATTTAATGTAAATAAGCGTAAAAAAAAATTCTCCATTGCAGCACTAACAGACCGTCAGGAAAGCGCGCTAATTGAAATTATGCTCTGTACAATTCGCCAAGCTGCTGAATGCCACCCTCCTGTTGGCCGAGGAACTGGAAAAAGGGTAAAATATTACTTTCCAATACCAGTTTTTTTATAGACTGGAAATTCCAGAATAAATTCCTCCCTTAATTTGCAGATCTTCAGTTTTGAGATCCTACAAAAACATTTGCATATTTGTGTTCATATGATGTTGTAAATTAAATAAATGGATATTTTTTCCTTTGTTATTTATTAACTATTTACAGTTGCTTATATAGCCATTAACATGTGTTGCAGTGCTGTACAGAGATGATCACACACATCAGTTCATGGGTCTCTTTCATAGGAAGACCATAGCATATCAGTATATTTTTGTAGTGATTTTACTTAGAGATGAGCGAACCGGGAACACCCGGTTTCGGTCCGAACATCGTGAAAAGTTCGGTTCGCAGCGAATCCGAACTTCACCGGGTTCGGCCGAACACGTTTTGACCGAACCCGCCTTATGAGTCACTGATTTTCCGGTACGCGACGTCAGGAGATAGTCACTGTCCAGGGTGCTGAAAGAGTTAAGCGATCGGCAGTAACTCTTTCAGCACCCTGGACAGTGACTTCCGATCACAATATACATCAACGTGTAGAAAAAAAATAGAAGTTCATACTTACCGATAACTCCGTGCTTCTTCCTCCAGTTCGACCTCCCGGGATGACGATTCAGTCCAAGTGACCGCTGCAGCCAATCACAGGCTGCAGCCAATCACAGGCTGCAGCCAATCACAGGCTGCAGCCAATCCCAGGCTGCAGCGGTCACATGGACTGCCGCGTCATCCAGGGAGGTCGGGCTGGATGCCGAAAGAGGGACGCGTCACCAAGGCAACGGTGACGCGTCCCTCTCTTGACATCCAGCCCGACATCCCTGGATGACGCGACAGTCTATCACCAAGGCAACGGCCGGGAGGCCGGACTGGAGGAAGAAGCAGGAAGTTCTTGGTAAGTACGAACGTCTTTTTTTTTTTTCTTTTTTTTTTTACAGGTTACTCTATATTGTGATCGGAATTCACTGTCCAAGGTGTTGAAAGAGTTACTGCCGAGCAGTTAACTCTTTAAGCACCCTGGACAGTGACTATTTACTGACGTCGCCTAGCAACGCTGCCGTAATGCCGGGTGCACACATGTAGCCACCCGACATTACGGGAGCTCCATACACGATTTTTTGGGCTTTCTTGATTTACTAGTTCGGTCCGAACTAGTTCGGTCCGAATCGAACTTTTTCAAGAAATTCGGCGAACCAGCCGAACCGAACTTATCATAAGTTCGCTCATCTCTAAATTTACTTATAGTATTCTGTCTTCGTGAAATAGCTGTATCCTGTAATAGAGATACCATTTAAAATTCTTGCATTTTTAGGTGCTGACCGCTAAAGAAAAGAAATCTCAGCTGGATGACAAGACTCGCATTACAGAACTCTTTGCAGTGTCTCTGCCTCAGCTTTTAGCAAAAGTGTGTACTATCATGTTTATCCTGATGAATTCATGTAATAAACGCAAATAATATGTAGTAAAAAAAAAAAAAAGTTTTAACATTCACTTTATTATTTATTTATTGTTTTACTCAGTATTCTGTTGATGCAGAGAAGGTGACTAATCTTCTGCATTTGCCGCAGTATTTTGACCTGGAAATTTACACAACCGGGCGTCTAGAAAAGGTAACCATGTTAAACCCTGTTTAATTAGACTTCTGTTTTGGCTGGACTAGTGTTGTATTACTGCAGCAAATAGAACTATCATATATAGACAGATGTTAGGAGCTTCCCCATGGTAGAGCGCTTTCTGAGGTCGGTGGTGCTGCCTTCAGCCCTGTGCAGTTTTTTCCGGTGACATAAACGTTAGGGCTGGGCAATTCAAATACAAAAATAATAGAAATCTAAATTCAGCGCAATTAATCGACATCTTCTTGCTAATTTTGGTTTTATCAATTATTTTCTCGCGCAACTTCAGGATGCAGATACAGTTGAATCCAATGGTAAAGCAGGGGACCGTAAGGGACAGTTGTAGGGGCATTATACACCATGTTGGCAGCTATGGGGGCCTTTATACTGTGGGGTACAGCTATGGGGGCATTTATACTGTGGGCTGCAGCTATGGGGGCATTTATACTGTGGGGTGCAGCTATGGGGGCATTTATACTGTGGGGTGCAGCTATGGGGGCATTTATACTGTGGGGTGCAGCTATGGGGGCATTTATACTGTGGGGTGCAGCTATGGGGGCATTTATACTGTGGGGTGCAGCTATGGGGGCATTTATACTGTGGGGTGCAGCTATGGGGGCATTATACTATGTTGAGGCAGCTATGTGGCATTATACTATGTTGAGGCAGCTATGGGGGCATTATACTGTGTGGAGCACCATTATGGGGGCATTATACTGTGTGGAGCACAGTTATGGGGGCATTCTACTGTGCAGTGGCAACTATGGGGGGCATTATACTTTGTGGAAAGCACTATGGGAGCAATATAATGTGTGGGGGCAGTGTCGGGGGGGGGGGGGTTTATTATATGCAGCAGACTCCAGATAACTATTAATTCAATGGTGTAGCATGCAAATAAAGGGAGTGACATGCAAAAAGCCACATACGACATACGTTTCAACACTATTAGACTACCCCATGTTTTAAAAAATAAAATAAAAAAAAGGATACCGTGCAGTATAGTCCACTACACTATTCCAGTAATAGAAATTCCTCTTGAGGACTTTTATTGCTTCCAATTTTGCCCTGATGTACACCACCAGATTGATTGAACAAAGGAGTGGGGAGAAGAAGGGCAAGAAGCATAGAGATCAACTGATCTCTTGGATTGATTAATAGAAATTAAATATTAAAATGACCGGCTTAGAGAGGTATATTATGCCTAACAGGGATGGGGTGAGCGGTCCCTCATTCAAGTGCACCCCTATTTTATCAGTTTTTATTCAATTTTTTGGGAGGTAAGAAGACCAAAAAACGATTATTTTTTTTTAGCATTGTTTTTATATTTTTTTATGCCGCTTACTGTGCAGTATAAACGGCCATACAAAATTTATAGAGTTTTTAAATGTTTTACTACTTTTACACAATAAAAGCACTTTTTTTTTCTAAATAAAATATCTTCAGGTCACCATATTTCAGAGAGCTATAATTTTCTTATTTTATTGACGTGAGGTGAAGTGAGGGCTTGTTTTCTACGTGTCAAACTGTAGTTTTTATTGGTACCGTTTTAGGGTACTTGCGGTTTTTACGGTGTTCACCGTGCAGGATAAATAATGATACTTTTATAGTTCAAGTCAATACTTACGCAACGATACCTATTATGTATAGTTTTTTTTTTCTAACTGTAAAGGACTTGTTTCGGGAAACAGGGCGATTCTTGTTTTTATTACATTAAAACTTTTATTTATTTTTCTAAAAGTTTTTTATTTTTTTTCTTCTTCTTACTTGGGGAATTGAAAGCCTGATCTTCTGTTCCTCGGTACAATACACTGCACTAATGTAGTGCAGTGTATTGGAACTTTCATTCTTCAACTAACCGCCTATTAGGTCCTGCCGTTGGCAGGACCGAATAGGCTTCTGTACATGGCCGACCAGGAAGCCATTGCTAGGCTTCCTGGTTGCCATAGCAACCATCGGCTTCCTGTGATTTCTCGCAGAGGGAGCCCCCTCCCTCTGTGTCAACCACTTAAATGCTGCTGTCGCTATTGACAGCGGCATTTAAGGGGTTAAACGGCAGCAATCGGAGATCACTGTGATCGCCGCCGTTGCAGTGGGATGTCGGCTGCATATTATTCGACACCCGCTGAAGATAAAGCGAGCATATCTCCTGGCTCGCTTCATCCGCAGGATGTTACGGTACGCCCATTTGCGGGAAGGGGTTAAAATAAAAAGTATACCAACATATACCACCTTATGGAGACCAAAAGGACACTTATGGCCCCAGTTGAGCTAATTAAGCCCTGTGGATACATTTATTGTGTACGTCGGGAGCTTTCCGGACAAACACGATATAGATAGTACAGAAATAAGTTAGGACGAGGGCCTAAGCTGTTAGAAAGAGGTGATGGTTGTAATGGCAGTTACAATGGAACCCAGGTCTGCCATGTTTGTGCCTGTTACAATTACCATACGCTGTAACATATTAGTATTGCAGTGTAAGTATCAGCAATCGAACGATTGTTTAATGGGTTTTCCCACTAACTAAAATACAGTTAAATGTGTCCATAAATGGCAGTTATACATTTGTGCAATTACATGTCATTTTCTAAAATGTACTGTTACAGAGATATATTCTTACCATGCCTATGTCGGAAGTTTTGTTGTGTTACTGGTTGCCCTTGGCTCCGACCATAACCTATTCCTCTGGCTATGGTCGGGAAAAGACACATCCCGACCATAGTATGGCTTTGTGGTCGCTTTCAATGTTCTCCTGAACGCGCTTTATTTCATTTGCACTCGGGAACTTCCAATTATTCCCGAGTTCTTGGTGTGACTACAAGCCTGTAGCTGCTACTGCGCATGCGAAGCAGTAGCACTGTCCAAATCCCCGCCTGCACTTGGGAACTGGCAACTGTTCCTGAATGCTTCTGCTAAACTTGCATTTCAGCAAGACTGTATGCACACGGGAACCGGCAACTGTTTTCAAGTGCAGGCTAAGATTTGGACAGCGATGCTACTGCAGTGCTTGTAACAGATGCTGAAATAGTAAAATAGAAACACTTGGGAACAATCGCCGGTTCCCAGGTGCATACAATCTTCTACAGCGTTGCTACTGTAGTAGCGCACGCTGAAATACAAGTTTAGAATAAGCACTTGGGAACAGTCACCAGTTTAGTTTGTGGGAAAACCCCTTTTAAGTCCCATAAGGTGATTAACCCCTTAGTGACCAGCCCATTTTAGGCCTTAATGACCAAGCTATTTTATTCGTTTTTCTATAGTCGCATTCAAAGAGCTAGAACGTTTTTATTTTTTCGTCTACATAGCTGTATGAGGACTTGTTTTTTGCGGGATTAGTTGTGCTTTTTAATAGCACCATTTTTGGGTACATATAATTTTTATATTAACTTTTATTAACCTTTTTGGGGGGGATTATAAAAAAAAAACTGAAATTCCGCCATTGTTCTATGAGTTTTTAAATTGACGCCGTTCACTATGCGACGTAAATAACATGTTACCTTTATTCTATGGGTCGGTACGATTACGGCGATACCACATATGTAGAGGTTTTTTTATGTTTTACGACTTTTGCACAATAAAAACACTTTTGAACTAAAATTATTTGTTTTTGCATCGTCGCTTTCCAAGAGCCGTAATTTTTTTATTTTTCCATCAATGTAGTGATTTTTTGGGCTTGTTTTCTGCGGGACAAGACGTAGTTTTGAATGGTACTGTTTTGGGGTACATGGGACTTATTAATTCATTTTTATTATGACTTTTTTGGGGGGCAATGGAAAAAAATTGCAATTTCGTCATAGGTTTTTGCGTTTTTTCTTTATGGTGTTCACTTTACGGTTTAAATTACATATTAACTTTATTAATGGAGTCATTACGGTCGCGGCGATACCACATATGTGTACTTTTTTTTTTTTTTTTACACTTTTACTAAATAAAACCACTTTTTATGGAAAAAAATGGTTTTATTTATTTTTTTACTGTACTTTTTATTAATAATCTTTATTTCACTTTGATGACTGATTTTATTAGTCCTACTAGGGGACTTTACTGTGCGATGTTCCGATCGCTGCTATAATGCTCTGGTATACTTCGTATACCAGAGCATTATTGCCTGTCAGTGTAAATCTGACAGGCAATCTGTTAGGACGTGCCTCCGGCGCGTCCTAACAGGCATATGTCCAGGGCAGACCTGGGGGCTTTTATCAGTCCCCCGGCTGCCATGACACCCCATCGGAGACCCGCAATTGCATTCGCGGGCCGCCGATGGGTGACAGAGGGAGCGCACTCCCTCTGTAAACAAAGTTAAATGCCGCGGTCGCTATTGACGGCGGCATTTAACGGGTTAAACGGCCGCGATCGAAGTAAACTTCGATCGCGGGCGTTGGAGCAGGAGCTCAGCTGTCATCAGACAGCAGAGCCCCGGCTCCTGCCTGCACGGGAGACCCGTGCAGGACTTAGACTAGGCTGACGTGAAAAAAAGGCGTATTAGTGGTCACTAAGGGGTTAAAATAAAATAAAAAAATTATAAGCTTAAAAAAAAACCTTTCCCAATTTTTTTCCCCTGAATTTTTTTTTTTTTTACTTAATTGGTATTGCCACGTCTGTAACTATTCTAATATAATATATCCCGCACTGTGAACACAGTGAAAAAAACACAAATTGTTTTTTGGTCGGCTTCGCTCCCCAAAAAAATGGAATAAAAAATGAATAAAAAGTCTCTGTTGGAGTGATATAGCTGGTAGGAGGAGCGAACACTTTTTTTTTTACTTCGTGTCCACCTCATAGTGCCAGCAGCTATCCCAAAGATCGTCTGTGTCCCCCAATGAGCGTGATGAGAAATTGTCTTTGGGGTGAATAACAAAAAAAAATAACATTTTTGAGACACTAAAAATATATGCCATCAATATAATTATTGGTATACCCCTGATTTTATCTGTTGAGTTAAAGAGGTTTTCCTACTTATTTAAAGAATTGGCCACGATAGGAGGGATGCAAAAAAAAACATTGCTTAACTCATGGATCCCCATCGTTCCAGCGCCGCTGCTCCGTTCCTTCCCGCCGCTGTATTTTGACATAGCTGCAGCGATGATGTGCCCATCTACCCACGTGATCGCAGCATTCAATCACTGGTCTCAGCGCTCCTGTGCCGTATACCCACTGAGACCAGTGATTGGCTGCAGCGATCAAATGGGTAGGTGGGCACGTCATCGCTGCAGCTATGTCAAAACACGGCGGCACTGGCATGACGGGGATCCGTGAGTTAAGCAATGGTTGTTTTTTTTTGCATACCTCCTACCGTGGCCAATTTTTTAAACCCCTTTAAGAACGTATTGGATATATATATATTAATTTATGCATAATTATACATGGTGTTTGTGTGTGTGTATATATGATAACGTTTTGGTGTAATAGAACTTGATCTTGTATGGCTTACCAGCAACAATTGTTATAATATTATTTTGCATGTTTTGTTTTCTTATTAAAGCATTTGGAATCACTGCTTCGCCAGATACGGAGCATTGTAGAAAAACACACTGACACAGATGTCTTAGAAGCTTGTTCGAGAACTTATCATGCCCTCTGTAATGAAGAGTTCACAATATATAACAGAGTGGACATTGCAAAGAGTCAGTTAATTGATGAATTGGCAGATAAATTTAACCGTCTCCTTGAGGACTTCCTGCAGGAGGTTTGTGGGTCTTTTTTTTTCCCTCACTAGTTCTAGGGCAAAAGCGCTTGTGGCATTTAGCACTGTGCCGCCAATACTTTTAGTGAATGTGATAACGTTCAGAGTGAGGAGATTGAAATATGTAATTCTAGCCTGAGGCTTGCATTTTTTTTTTTTTAGTTAGTATATAAATGATTACACATTGTTCTAATTTTTTAAATTTTTTCACTAGTCTGGAAATATTATAAATTAGATTCTAATTTATAACATTTCCATGTGCTGGTCGCTAGAGGGAGCAATTCCCAAAATTGCAGCATTGGCATGTGGTAAAGCAACCTCATTGCTTTATGCTGCAAAATTGGAGAAGACACACTCGCTCTAGTGTCCTCAAACAATTCCCCCCTCCTTTATCCTGGCTATTGCCAGGAGAAAGGAGGGGGTTGAATGTTCAAATCTCCTACGCCGCCATTTTTTTGAGCGAATTCACAGTGTAGGAGGATTAGATACAGTGGTAATCACACAGTATAACACGAACATACACACACATCACATACACAAACATAACTTACCTGCTCCTACTGTCGCTGTCTCCGCCGCCGCTGCTGCCTCCGCTCCTAGTCTGAACATATGGCCGGAAGCTGCAACCGGAATTAGTCGTCTTACTGTCCGGCCACGGCTTCCGGTCCACATGAAAATGGAGCCGGATGTCGCTCTGCCAAAGACCTTCCTTTTGGTCTATGTGGGAGCGGCGCATGCGCCGTTCTCACACAGACGGCGTACGCTATAGTGAATGGAACGGCTCCCGTTTGCATTCTCTATGGGAATGTATGTGCCGTATTCCATCTCTGTATGTGTCGTTAATCGACACATACAGAGATGAAAAAAAAAAATGGCAGCCCCCATAGAGAAGTAAAGGAAAGAAAAAAGTACAACACAAAAACTCAATTTATTTTAATGATGTACTAAATAAAAGCAATAACATATAAAAAATATTTTTTCCGTGACACCTTCCCTTTAAGCAGTTTGCTGAACATATTCTGGCAGCTGCTTAGCACTGATGTCAATGAGAATCTTAAAGCATGCGGTTCTTACATGTGTTTGACACGTTTTATCGGCGTGCAAAACGTGTGAAGAAAACATTAATCCGATTTGAGCTTTCATGTGGCTAAAAAAAACTTTGCTTTTTATCTGGCTTTTATGCCTGTCCCACATGCCACAGATTGTCTTGCATAATAGTAAGATTAGAATTAAATGTTTGTTCCCAACTCTCAAATATATCCACCTATGGGACCCATACCTGTGTGGAGAATCGGGGTCCCCTGACCCTTCTCCTGCCTGGTGAGGTGGCTGCTGCTGCTGCATCAAAGCCGAGAATGAAAGGAGGAGACGCTGCGGCTCTCTCCATTCAGTTCAATGGGAGCTACAGAAACCGTGAACTTCCATAGATATTAATGGAAATAGCTTCTCCATTCATTCATTCATTCCTGGATGCGGCGGCCATCTCACCAAGTGGGTTGTAGGACCCACATAGGTGGGACCCAGTAGCTATCACACACTTACGGTGTTTGCTGTGGATGTGCTATAAATGTGTTCGTTGGGAATTTCCCTTTAAGAAGTGTAGTTTAGTGGGAACATAAAGGAATATATGTTCATCTTTCCTGTAATTTACTCTGAGAACTTCCTTACATGTAATTTTTTTATAGTAGTGATACCGAATATCGTTCTGTTTACAATTTCCTAAAGATATGCTATACCATAGTAACCCAAATAACCTTAAACACATGGTACATCTGTTGTGTTATAATGTTTCAAAAACATTCCAGTACAGAGGGATGACCATAGATTAAATTAATAGGTGTATGTAATTTCATGTCAATATTTAGATGTAAAACCACCTACCGCTAAACTGGCAGGGTAAGGCCACACGACAGGGTCCCGACCAAGTCCAAGTGTTTTTCCCCGCCGGTTTGCATCCGGGGCAACTCCTGAAGGGGAATCCCCATGTGGCCGGTGATTCCACTTCAGGAAAAGCCCCTGTTGTCTGTGTCCATTTATGGACACTGAACGTTACTGGCTTCGCCTGGTGTGGAATCCCCGGTCACAGTGTTCGGGGAGTCCGCTTCAGGAGTTTCCCCTGATGTCACTGTCCAAATATGGACAGAGACATCAAGCGCTCTGTCCAGGAGCGGACTCCCCAAACACACGGGGATTCCGCTCCTTCAGGGAGCTAAAGTGGAGCCAGCGCAGTGCTCCCTTCCACCTGCTGTACACCCGGGCCCTGCCACACAGTACCCCTGTATACAGCACCCCCACATTGTGGAAACTTACCTCCAGCGTACAGCCATTCGTTCGAATGGCATAAACTCCTCCTCTTCACATGTACTCTGCGCCGTGAGGAGAGAGCGAGCGACGGCAGAAACACGGCCGTCACTCGGGACACATTCCGGTGTTGGCCGTGCATTACCCGGCCCCATAGACTTCTATGGGGGCCGGGTGAACGGCCGAAAATAGGGCATGTCCCATTTTTTGACGGCCGGTTTTCCCGGCCTGTCAAAAAATCGGTCGCGTGAATAGCCCGATTAGGGATCTATTGTTCCTACTGCAGCCGGGTGACAGCCGTTTTATGAACGGCCGTCACCCGGCCGGGAAACCCGGTCGTGTAAATAAGGGCTAGCTGTCGTACCAATATTCCTGAGAGATAATCCGTTTGAGAAAATGTAAATAATGTTTTTGTTTTCGCCATTTCTAGGAAGAAGAACCAGATGAGGATGATGCATATCAAGTGCTATCTACACTAAAAAGAATAACTGCTTTCCATAAGTATGCTTTCATTACTATATGCACATGAGTTTTATTTTTATTTTTTTTGTTAAGTGTAAATTTAAATGAAATGTATATGTAGAGTTAGTATAGGTTGCCATTCCTTGCTTTCACTTAATCCCTTGAGAACACAGCCTATTTTGTCCTTATGGACCAGGCCAATTTTTTGAAATCTGACGTCGATTTATGTCGTAATAACTTTGGAATGCTTTTATTTTTTCAAACGATTCTGAGATTGTTTTCACGTGACACATTTTACTTTAAGGTAAAAGTTGGTCGATACATTCAGTATTTATTTGTGACTCTGTCACTAGACGCTGTCACACTGATAATGCTAGTGAAAATTGTGTCCCAAAACGTTTATTACTTTAAAAGTTATGAGCTTTTTTCTAAATATGTAAATGAGCCTTTATTAGACAACTGGGAGGTTACCGCAGCGATTCTCCTGAGGTGGAGCCGCCTCACAGCCTCTGACGCTGTCCTATCAGCATGATGCTGCTTCACACAGTGTGAGAGACCTAGGCTGGAGGGAAGGGGGATAACTTCAAACAGACATATTTCGATCTGTGGACCACCTAGAATAGCGTTTCTGGTGGCATATGAAAGAGGAGATTCTAATCTTTCATATGCCACCAGGATCGCAGATGTGACACAACCGGTGATGTGACACAACCGGAGGTATCACCAGTTGAATACCCAGTCGGGAATGGAAGCTGTATACTATATGATCACACTGTGTTGCTGGGCAGGGAAGGGGGAGAAGCTGTATGCAGATTGGACAGCGTCATACAAAAAACGTTACACTGCCCAGAGTAAAAAAGAGTCACCTCCTATTTGGCTATTAGAGCCACATTTGCATACTTAAAAAAATGCTCATAACTATGCAAACAATAAACATTTTTTAAAACAAATCACACTAGTTATCCGCATCAAAGTGCCTATTAGATTAGTTAGGACATAGGGAATTGATAAACTGGTGACAGTCTCTTTTTAAATGTATCTGCTTGTAAGACCGATAGTAATACCACACAAAATAGTTACTAATTTACATATCTCATATGTATACTTTATGTTAACACAGTTGTACCAGAGAAAGGCAACCCAATATTTATTGCCCAGATCCTGCAGTTTTTACAAATCTCCCACATGTGGCCCTAGTGTGCTTATGGACTGAAGCACCGGCCTCCAAAGTGAAGGAGCACCTAATGGATTGTGGGGGCCTTCTTTTTTTTTGAATATATTTTAGGCACCATGTAAGGTTTGTGGTGTCAAAACCGTAAAAATACCCCCAAAAAGACACCATTTGACAAACTACACCCCTCAAAGAATTTATCGAGGGGAATAGTAAGCACTTTTACCCCGCAGGATTTTTCTAAATTTAGTGGAATTAGGCAGTGAAAATTAAAATCAACATTTTTTCCATTAGAACGTCGGAATTTTAAATTTTTACAAAAGAAGTAGAAAAAACACCCCAGCATTTGAAAAGCTATTTCTCCCGATTACGTATCAAGTTTTGCTGGAATGATTTTCGGATGCCATGTCGCATTTGCAAAGCCCCTGTGGGACCAAAACACTGGAAACCTTCCAGAAGTTACCCCATTTGGGAAACTAAACCAAGAATAGACCCTAGTAGTTGTCAGGTAATTACTGTGATGCAAGTAAAAACTAATTTGTCTGAGGCACAGGGAAACCCAAATTTCCAACTATGAAAACTCCCAAAAATTGGGATGAAATAACTTTATTAACATGAATGCAAAAGTCAACGACAGACTCAATTTACATAGAATTAAAAATAGCCAATGTAGCCTAGCAATATGTAACTATTGCAATTGTATTGCTAGAGTATTAGATTAAATACATTCAGTGTGTAATGGCAAGGTATGTTAGTCAGCGGCTGCAGTACGCTGAACAGACAACTGAGGCTCATTCAAAATACATTTATAATTGCTGGGGAGACATTGAAATTAAAAGGAGCAAGATAGAAAGCCCCCCTCCCCCTCCCGACATCGGGTATATTGGGGCTAATGGCGACGCGCTCGAACAAACCCTTCCCTTAAAACCACGGAAAATGACGTCAGTAGGTGTGTCCGCTTCAAGGACCAATAGAATTGTCTAGGAGGGGACAGGCCCCTGTCAAAGGAGGCAAGCAGGCAAAACCGCCCAATCACAAGGTCAACGAGACCCGCCAATTATATGGACGCGGATGCGCTTGCGCACCAGGATAGAACGGCTGTTTGCAGTTAGGCAAATGTCAGTCACCGAAAGTTTTAGGACTGCGCATGTCTCAATATATATCGTGGACAAGAGGAACAGGTAAGTCACTGAATAATGCAGAAAAGTACCGAATATGAAAACGGAGGGATCTAATTCCCAATATAAGTAGAATCTAATGTACAGCAGGTGCTGACATATAAAGGAGGACACGGAACTGGCTGTAATAGGCGATAATGTAACCAATTAAGTCTAAATTTACTTTACTAGCCAGGATTAACGTAAGTTAAACGTCACATTAAAGCAAATAAATCCAGAAAGAAAAATACCAGAATTGAGATCATGGATGGAAGTGATATAAAATAATTATAAATAGTAATATGTATATATACCAGTATAAACTAATAAAGAAGGGGGGGGCTCAATTCTGGTATTTTTCTTTCTTTATTTCCTTTAATGTGATGTATTATAGGCAGTTCCGTGTCCTCCTTTATATGTCAGCACCTGCTGTACATTATATTCTACCTTTATTGGGAATTAGATCCCTCTGTTTTCATATTCGGTACTTTTCTGCATTATTCAGTGACTTACCTGTTCCTCTTGTCCACGATATATATTGAGACATGCGCAGTCCTAAAACTTGCTGTGCACTCTCAAACGGTACAATATCGTGAATTCGTACATTTTGACACTAAGCTGTACAACTTAGTATTGTAAAACATGAATTTGGCAACCAGCATGATTTCATAGCAAGTGTGCCTGCGTGATCAGGAGCGGGGCTATGGCTGTAGTCTGTAACCAGAAATGTCCGTATTGAACTGCCTACAGGCTATTATAGATTAGGCTTACCTGTTTCTGCTGTGTATTATGTTTTTCCACAGAGTGCCTCCTTTGAAGAGAAAAAGCTTTTATTACATTTATGCAAATGAGCATTTTGGAACAAAGAGGGCGTCACCGTTGCTCCAAAACGCGCTCTCGTCATTCCTCAGTCCTATCCCCCTCCCCGACCTGCTTCCTTTGATTGACAGGGGCCTGCGTACTAGGCATCCTTAACGGTGCATGCGCATTAGTGCCGAATAGAACGGTAATTTAAAGGTTGTACTGCGCATGCACAGTATACTAATCGGCGCATGCGTAGTGTAATTTTTATGCTCATCGTTCTAATCGCCATGCACCGATTAGGATGTAGGGAGGCGTGCACATTCACTACACTACAGGGCCAGGCGTGAACTCGCCTAGCATGCTGGCACCTGTCAAAGGAAGCAAGGAGCTCTCTGGTTCCGATTATTAGTTCATTACCTTGCTTTTCTGTGCAGACTGAATTGAATCAGGAAGTACTCAAAAAAAATCCCTTTTGCACAAATTGCTTAATACATTTCCCCTATTGTCCTTCACGATGTGGATAGTCATACCTAATAGCCCTGAATGGGGTTATTCAACAATCCTGATTTTATGGAAAACGTATATTTTTTTAATGTTGTGTAATTATTCAGGATACAATACTGAAGACTTCGAGTTTTTTAAAATTTATTACAATAAAATTATAATAATGAAACTATTAAAAGTTCTTTCTGTGTTTTACAGTGCACACGATCTTTCCAGGTGGGACTTGTTTAGCGGCAATTACAAGCTATTAAAAACTGGCATTGAAAATGGAGACATGCCGGAGCAGGTCAGTATATTACGCTTTACTTTTTCATACAGAGAATTTTTCAATCAGGTTACTCGTGAATCAGGCAGAATGAAAGAATGTGGCTCTCCATTGAACTCTGTCTAGGATAATATCTTAATACACACAAAGTCAGATGGAGCCTGTATGACAGTGCAAGGAGGCTGTATAACTCCGTACTAAAGGAGCTGTGCAGGGTCTGTGCACAGGGCTCTATCATGTGCATGAGCCATTATGGTATTTCTTTAAAATGTATTTATTTTCATTCCTCTTTAGTTACAGAATGCATCACACTCTTCTGTTTCAGATTGTCATCCATGCTTTACAGTGTACCCATTATGTAATTCTTTGGCAACTGGCAAAGATATCAGAGTCTGGCTCAACTAAGGTATTTTATGCATCATCTTATTCCTATGTACTTTTTCTGATTCAGCTCTGTACTATACTATATTGTAATCGAAATATCTTTCTTCTTAGGAGGAGTTAATAACCTTAAAGAGACAAATAAGAGTATTTTGCCAAATATGTCAGCATTACCTTACCAATGTGCACACTGCTGTAAAAGAACAGGTTTGTAATCATTATTTCTTTGAAATGTCAAGTGAATTGGATATCTTCTAGTTAAAATATATTCTTTATTTTAGTATAAGAATGTATGCCTTTGCCCCCTTATGATTTGTCTTTGTGTGTGTGTGTGTGTGTGTGTGTGTGTGTGTGTGTGTGTGTGTGTGTGTGTGTATGTATGTGTATATATATATATGTATGTGTGTGTGTGTGTGTGTGTGTATATATATATATATATATATATATATATATTTATAGGGAGAGACATAGAACACATGGCTTGAGAAAGGTTCCAGTTGAACCGAAACGTTGCTTTATTGAGGTGAATAAATCCACTTTTTGCTTTCATCTACTCTGAAGTCCTGGTGCCGTTGCTGTGTTCTATGTCTCTCCCTATTCTTTTGGGGAATTGATTCACCCCCAGGTAACGAGCACATGGCCTGATTTTTTGGAAACCATTGGAGTGCTGTGTTCATCTACCATTGGACTGTGTGTGTGTGTGTGTGTGTGTGTATATATATATATATATATATATATATATATATATATATATATTTATATATATTCTCCAAAAATAGGCAGCACATTCAAAGGTGAAAAAAATGCTTGAGAAAGGCTCAACATATAGGGCCGAAACGTTGCACAAGGGTAAATAAAAACCAATTTTTTTCACCTTTGAATTGGAGTGCTGTCTATTTTTGGATATATCTGTCTGTCTATATATGTGTGTGTATGTATGTATGTATGTGTGTATATATATATATATATATATATATATATATATATATTACAAAAACATATTTTTGTTGAAAACAATTAAGTTTGTTTACAGCCCCTAAAGCTCCGTCTCCCAAGGGGTGTAGCTAGGGGGGAGCAGGCGGGGCATGTCCCCGGGCGCAACTCTGAGGTAGGGAAGGGGGGGGGGGCGCAGCTGAGCAGCCGTACCAAACAGCTGATCGCTGCTTGACAGGTGCCCTGTATGCCGGCGGCTGCAGTAGCGTTCAGCGTTAGGAGGAGGCAGGAGGTTTGCGGCAGCGGTGTGACTGGGGTCAGTGCCGGTCCAGGAGTGGACCAGTCCAGTCATCTGACCTGTCACCAGAGCTCACGTCAGTGACATGAGGTCAGGTAACTAGACTGGTCCACTCCCGGGCTGACACCGACCCCAGTCAGAACGCCGCTGCAAGACCCCCTGCCTCCTCTGGAAGGTGAGTCACGTGAGTGGTAGTGGTAGGCTACCGCTTTCCACTCTGGTGTCAGTATGGCAGTTCAGTGGCGCTAAGCACAAGGGGGGGGCAGGGGTTGTGTGTCATTAAGTACAAGGGTGGGCTGTGCGCAATATCTACAAGAGGGGGCTGTGTGTGGCGCTATCTATAGGAGGTCTGTGTGGCGCTATCTACAGGAGGTCTGTGTGGCGCTATCTACAGGAGGTCTGTGTGGCGCTATCTACAGTGGGCTGTGTGTGGCGCTATCTACAGTGGGCTGTGTGTGGCGCTATCTACAGTGGGCTGTGTGTGGCGCTATCTACAGTGGGCTGTGTGTGGCGCTATCTACAGTGGGCTGTGTGTGGCGCTATCTACAGTGGGCTGTGTGTGGCGCCGTCTACAGGGGGGGCTTTGTGTGGCGCTGTCTACAGGGGGGGCTGTGTGTGGCGCTGTCTACAGGGGGGGCTGTGTGTGGCGCTGTCTACAGGGGGGGCTGTGTGTGGCGCTGTCTACAGGGGGGGCTGTGTGTGGCGCGATCTACCGGGTAGGCTGTGTGTGGTGTTTTCTACGCGGGGGCAGTGTGGCACTATCTACGAGGGAGCTCTGTGTGGCACTATCTACGAGGGAGCTCTGTGTGGCACTATCTACAAGGGCTCTGTGTTGCCCCCTTTAATTTATTTTCTTTTAATTTATTGTTATGGTAACTCCCTTATAGAACTATATCGCTTGTAAAATGTACAAATGGTTTTATGCTAGTTACATAAAAAAATTTGTTTTAAAAAAAATTGCACCTCATTGATTGGTAGAGAGAGCAAACCTGGCGAGGGGGAAGGAGATGTCGGGAAATAAGTTGGGGGTCGGGGAGGGCGCCAATCTGAATCTTTGCCCCGGGTGCTGGAGAGCCGAGCTACGCCTCTGATCTCCCTTTTCGTTTTCTACCCTGGTCAGCAGAGTTTACAAAAATTCATTTCAAGAGAAAATTGGTGGCATAGCAGTAATAAATTTAAATATATATATATATATGTATGTATATATATATATATGTGTGTGTATGTTTAGATCAAACTGACTCTTCCTGCTACCTGTTAGGCCCCATGCACACGACCGTGTTTTTGCGGCCGCAATTCCCCCGAAAATCCACGGGAGAATTACGGCCCCATTTTTTTCAATGGGGCCGTGCACACTAGCGTAGTTTTTGCGGTCCTTGCACGGCCCGGGAGCCCGGACCGCAGAAAGAACGGGCATGTCTTATTACGGCCCGGTTCTGTGGTCCGGGCTCATTGAAAACAATGGCGGCGGCCATGTGCATGTCCCGCGATTTGCGGGCGGCCTGCGGCTGACAGTCCGCTGACAGTCCGCGGCCAGCCGACCCGAAAATCACGGCCGTGCATGAGGCCTTATTTCTCTCTTTAGGTTTTATTTTACAAATGTGTTGCGCTTTTTTCAATAACATCTTTTTTATAATTTTCTTAAACACTCCCAACAAAAACAAGTTTTTCCATAACTACACGCTCCTTCACCACCTGACTTATCCATCAAGCTTTGGACTTCTTTTAGGTATACTGTAGTCACAGTTCAGCCTTCTTGCCTGCTTCTGATCAGGCATCTTTGATTTTAGATTTCCCCCTGCATTTTTTCCCACTATGCTGTCAATCCCATGATGCCTCAGTACAGCATCACATGGGCAGCTAGAACAAGTACCATTTCTGTCTGCTGGGAGGGCGGCTTTTATAGAGGGAAGGATTATTAGACTAAGAGACCATAAGTATACAGTCAATGAGACTGAGCTGTGATCTTTTCTATTATAACTGATACTAGAGCCTGTCTAACGGAAATTATATATTTTATGATGTTTTACTATCCGGTTTTTCTTCAACTCAGGTGTGTAAGCTAATTTCACATAAAGCACAGAGTACAAGACATACACTTACAGTACTTTATATTTGGAGGTCTAAAACATTATTAGAGCTCAGCAAAGTTCTTTCCTCTTTCCCTACACTAAGCTTCTACCTGCCATAGCTACATCTCCCCCCCCCCCCTCCACCCCACCTCGTGATTTTGTCAGGGGACAGAGAACTCCTTGTCTCAGTCTAACCCCTCAGATCCCGCAGCATCTGAGGGATTAAACGTCCGGGATCGAAGTTCTTTCTGATCCTGGCCTCATTGCAGTCAGGTGTCAGCTTTATATTACAACCAGCACCCGCCGCATATGGTGCGGGCTTATCTCCTGAGCATTCGTCATGCTGTTGTAAAGCACATCTGCACTACATGTGTAGCGGATGAGGTTAAGTAGTATCTAGGTGCATAGCAATAACCACAAAAAGGCAATGATTATGCTAGTAATTGGTTCAGAACATGGAGTTTTAGAACTAAAATGTAATATTGTGTTTGTTCAATACTACTTTATATGTGACAAGCCTCTCTAAAATTGGCGTCACAATTCTTTTGGGCGCACTGCGTTTTTAACATGCTTGTTTTGGTGGATCAACTCGCACCTCTCTCAATGGGAGTTCATGTTAAAAATGCAAAAAAAAAATGCAGTGTGAACTCCGCATTAACCTCTTGAAGCATTATCATGTACGTGAGCGTCATAGGGAAGTGTGGAGCGCCCTCCATACGCTGCGGGTGTCAGCTGTGTTGTTTTACAGCTGACACCCGGGGCTAACGGCCGGGAACAGCGATCGCGCTGTTCCTGGCCGTTTAACCCCTCAAATGCTGCGGGTAATTGACACCGCAGCATCAGAAGTGTTGATAAGAGGGGGCAGCCCCCTTTGGCGGCTCATCTGCACCCCAACTCCGCGATCAGGGGGTGCCGGTGGTTGTCATGGCAGCCCATGGGCTTAATTTAGGCCCCCAGGTCTGCCTTTTGTCTGCCTCTGTTAAGCCGTGTCTCTGGCTCAACTTAACAGAAGCCTGTGAAAATGACGATATACTGCAATACATTACTATTGCAGTATATTGTACCACCATTCTAACGATCGCTGGTTCAAGTCCCATAGGGTGACTAATAAAATGTTTAAAATTTAAGTTTACTAAAGTTATTAGTAGTGGAAAAAAAATGAAATAAAAAATATATATGTATGCGTATTTCTATATATATATATATATATATATATATATATATACACACACATATACACATGCACTACCGTTCAAAAGTCTGGGGTCATGAAAACTCATACTTATATTTATCAAATGAGTTGCAAAATGACTAGAAAATATAGTCAAGACATTGACAAGGTTAGAAATAATGATTTTTATTTGAAATAATAATTTTCTCCTTCAAACTTTGCTTTCATCAAAGAATGCTCAATTTGCAGCAATTACAGCATTGCAGACCTTTGGCATTCTAGCTGTTAATTTGCTGAGGTAATCGGGAGAAATTTCACCCCATGCTTCCAGAAGCCCCTCCCACAAGTTGGATTGGCTTGATGGGCACTTCTTGCGTACCATACGGTCAAGCTGCTCCCACAACAGCTCTATGGGGTTGAGATCTGGTGACTGCGCTGGCCACTCCATTACAGATAGAATACCAGCTGCCTGCTTCTTCCCTAAATAGTTCTTGCATAATTTGGAGGTGTGCTTTGGGTCATTGTCCTGTTGTAGGATGAAATTGGCTCCAATCAAGCGCTGTCCACAGGGTATGGCATGGCGTTGCAAAATGGAGTGATAGCCTTTCTTATTCAAAATCCCTTTTACCTTGTACAAATCTCCCACTTTACCAGCACCAAAGCAACCCCAGACCATCACATTACCTCCACCATGCTTGACAGATGGCGTCAGGCACTCTTCCAGCATCTTTTCAGTTGTTCTGCGTCTCACAAATGTTCTTCTGTGTGATCCAAACACCTCAAACTTCGATTCGTCGGTCCATAACACTTTTTTCCAATCTTCCTCTGTCCAATGTCTGTGTGCTTTTGCCCATATTAATCTCTTCCTTTTATTAGCCAGTCTCAGATATGGCTTTTTTTTTGCCACTCTGCCCAGAAGGCCAGCATCCCGGAGTCGCCTTTTCACTGTAGACGTTGACACTGGCGTTTTGCGGGTACTATTTAATGAAGCTGCCAGTTGAGGACCTGTGAGGCATCTATTTCTCAAACTAGAGACTCTAATGTACTTGTCTTGTTGCTCAGTTGTGCAGCGGGGCCTCCCACTTCTCTTTCTACTCTGGTTAGAGCCTGTGTGTGCTGTCCTCTGAAGGGAGTAGCACACACCGTTGTAGGAAATTTCAGTTTCTTGGCAATTTCACTTGAAAGCTCTCTTTTTGTATCCATTTTGAGAGTTTAATCGAACCCACAAATGTAATGCTCCAGATTCTCAACTAGCTCAAAGGAAGGTCCGTTTTATAGCTCCTCTAAACAGCAAAACTGTTTACAGCGGTGCTAACATAATTGCACAAGGGTTTTCAAGTGTTTTCTAATCATCCATTAGCCTTCTAACACAGTTAGCAAACACAATGTACCATTAGAACGCTGGAGTGATGGTTGCTGGAAATGGGCCTCTATACACCTATGTAGATATTGCATTAAAAAAACAGACGCTTGCAGCTAGAATAGTCATTTAGCACATTCACAATGTATAGAGTGTATTTCTGATTTTCACGGCGGCCACTAACGGGCTTTATTCTGATGCATAGGCCTTTTCACGGCACTGCATCAGAATAAAATTGCGGTGCCGTGAAAAGAGATAGCTCCCTGCTCTCAGCTACCGGAGGTAGCTGAGGGCTTGGAGCACAGTCTAACTTTTTATCTAACTTTTTATCTCCTCTCACCATGAATGTTTGGTGAGAGGAGATAAAAAACTACTTGTTAGGCCCCCGATCGTGCCCCCCCCTCCCCCCAACCGCCGGGAAAATTTTAAAAAAAAATGGCGCACGCATGCGCTGTCAGTTGAAAGGCAGCTATTCTGCCTATAAATAGAAGCTGATCAGGGACCGTTATAATTGGTCCCTGATCAGATGGTCACTGTGATATACCTGTGATATACCTATCAGTGACCATAGTCCCATATTTTCAAAATACAGCACAAGATTTGTGCTCTTTCCCTCCCTCCTCTCACTGTAGTTGATCTGTGAGAGGAGAGAGAGAGATACTATACAAATCTTGTGCTGTATTATACTGTAAAATACACCACATACTTACTCGCCAGTGTTCCGATATTATCCGAATATTGTCCGTAATTACCCCAGATTACCCGTAATCACCCCAGATTACCCGTAATCACCCCAGATTACCCGTAATCACCCCAGATTACCCGTAATCACCCCCGGTTTTTTGTTTGTCTTCTAAAAAAAAAACAATTATTAGTGTGGTGAACATGAACCGCAGAAGCCGCAGAATGTTCTCTGCAGAGCAGGCATACGCCATGCTGTGCTCTAGCAGTTCCGGCAGTGATACGGACACTGCGTCAGAAGCAGAACTTGGCTCAGAAAGCGACACAAGTTCTGCTTCTGCCGCTGGACCCCCCAGCCCTATGGTGGTGGACGCAGCGGTCAGCGGTGAAGCGTCAGGAGACGGGCCTAGTACTGCAGTCAATTCCGCAATTTGGGATCCTGCAATGGCTTTCTCCCCCCAAGTTTTGCCATTTACAGCGACTCCAGGCATCAACGCAGATGTCTCATTTTAGTCCCTATAATTTTTTTCATTTGTTTATAGGCGATCAGGTCCTGGAACTAATCGTCCAGCAGACAAATTTATACGCCAGGCAATTTGGCACCCAAAATCCCAGGTCTTGCTATGCCAGAGGATGGATCCCCACAACAGTTTCTGAAATAACATTTTTTGGGGGAATTACCCTAAACATGGGGATAGTAAAAAAAAACCTCTATCCGCTCCTATTGGGCTACCAGCGCTATCCATAGCACGCCTGTATTTGCAGCCGTTATTGCCCGAACGCGCTATGAGACTCTAATGCGTTTCATGCATTTTTCTGACAATACACAAATCCCCCCAAGAAGTGACCCAGCCTATGATCGCCTCAACAAACTGAGACCCCTAATCTCCCTCCTAAGTGACTCATTTTAAATTTATACACCCCAGGCCAAAAACTAGCGGTAGATGAGTCCCTTATGTCCTTCAAGGGCCGTCTATCGTTTCGCCAATACATCCCCTCCAAAAGAGCCCGATACGGAGTGAAACTCTCTATAAGGTGTGCGAGAGCACAACGGGCTACACCTGTGGCTTTTTCATTTATGAGGGCAGGGACCGCCACCTTAATCCCCCAGGATGCCCAGAGGATATTGGCATTAGTGGGAAAATTGTCTGGGAACTCATGGTGCCATTCCTACAAAAAGGGTACCATGTGTACACCGACAATTACTACACCAGTGTCCCCCTGTATAATTCCCTCCATGCTGCGAATACAGGGGCCTGTGGGACGGTACGAAAAAATAGTCGGCTTCCCTCAACGACTGGTGTCCAGGCGACTAGTAAGGGGTCCGTCACTCTCATTTGCAAGTGACCAGTTGCTCGCTGTCAAATGGAGTGACAAAAAGGACGTGTACATGCTCTCCACCGTGCACGAGGACACCACAGTGACAGTAAGAGAGAGGGGCGCTACCTCTGATAAGACGAAACCGGTCTTTGTGGTGGACTATAACAAGTTCATGGGGGGAGTCGATCTATCTGACCAGGTCCTACAACCGTACTTGGTCAAGCGCAAAACTAGGGCCTGGTATAAAAAGGTAGCGATCTACCTTATCCAAATGGCCACTTACAACAGCTATGTGCTCTACAAGACCCAGGAAACACTCAGTTTCCTCCAGTATCAGGAGAAAATTGTAGAGCACCTCCTGTTTGACTCCCCCGCACCTAGAGACTCCTTCGAGTCAGAGGATGTCAAAAGGCTCACTGAGCGCCACTTCCTTCACCCCGTCCCTGCCTCTGTGAACCAAAGATACCCCCAAAAGAGATGCCGGGTGTGCAGTAAACACGGAAGGAGGAGCGATTCCCGGTTTTACGGCCCCATGTGCCCTTCAAATCCAGACCTGTGCAACTACCCCTGTTTTGAGACCTACCACACCCTTTCTAATTATTAATTTTATCTATAATTTAGGGAAAACCAAAAAGGGTGGGGTGGGGGGGATTCTTTTTAGGGAGTCAATTTCATTTATGCATATTTTTTTGTTTCGTTTCTGGGCTTTCCAAGGGAGGGAGGGATTCTCATGGGGAGGTTTATTTATTTCAGACTGTAAAACTAAATTTCCTCTTTATGATTTTTTTTATACAATTCTTGGACAATTAAATCCTGGACTTGATCACTCACAAATGAATACAGTTTATTGTGCAGGAGCCCACATCTGTCTATTCAGAACATGGACCCCACAAGTGTTCTTGAAATAAAAAATAAATGTGGGCATTGCATTTATTAGTAGATAAATCCAACACCTGCGACCCGTGCCGCCCCTGAATTAGTGGAAGTCGTGCATTTTAGCAATGGTTACAAGAATAAATTGGGGATGTATTTCCTTTTTCTTATGACTGTGTCCTGCCACATACGGCTGTTACATTCCTAATTCTGTACCGTGATACGGGCATGATATTTTTTTTTTTGAGGATCTCTAATAATTGAGCTGTTCCTTATCAATACACCATGGGCTTTGTTACGGTTCTTCTGGAAATACTGACATCATTTTGGGGATTAGTGATCCTTTACTGTTCCTATAGATGGTTTTGGACATTGCCCCTCTATATATTCTGTAGGTGATTGGTTGTTTTGTGCACATAGCGGTTCCTACCTTGCCGGGCAGGGGCCTGTTATGGTGTACCGCGTCACTTGGCACATTCGTCCCTCATAAGGATTGATGGAGCTAAAGAGACGTTGTACAACCAGTCACTGAAATAAAAAAACCTTGTCTTGACAGCCCTGCAGGTGTTCTTCTATCTAGTGAACAGACTCGAGTTTGCAACATAGTTGGATACATTTTCCTCCATTTGTTTGAAGATATTGCCCGTCACTCCAGTACAGTTTATTTTTTCCTCTCTGACTGATTTTATATTAGGACAGAATTCTGTCCACAATGACATCATAATGGCACCAACTGCTTCTTCAGCAAGACATAGTCATAAGTACAGGCAAATACGTCTATAGCGACATGTATCCGTTATGAATACACGGCTTCACTTCTCTTCTGTATGCCGCAGAAATTTATTAATGTGGCATATTTCTAATAAAATAACCTTCTACCACGTCTCCTCTATTTCATGTGGAAACGTAATAAAAGCTTGAAGAAAACATTATATACCCATAGTGTCTGAAATGATACCCATTATTTCCTCCTTTAAAAAATGTTTGGTCCGCATGCCCACTACACCACTAGATGAATACCTTTAGGGGTTTAGTTTTTAAAATAGGGTCATTTCTGCGTGGTTTTTTTTTTTGTTCAGGCAGCTCAATGCCTCTAAATGCATGATATGGGGCCTAGAATTTATTCAATTGTGCCCTGAAAGCCAAAGGGTGCTCCCTCTCTTTTTGGCCCAGCCACACGTCTAATAAGCAGATTGGGGCAACAATAAGAGTATTTTTGAAAACAGGAGAAACAGGGTGATAGATTTTGGGGTGTGTTTCTTCATTTTCATGTTCGCTTTACAAAGAAATCGGTCTTCAAACTTATACTTTTATGAAAAAAGTGAAGTTTAATTTTTTTTCACCTGCTATGTATTAAATTTAGCAAAAAACTGTGGGGTCAAAATACTCACTACACCCCTAGATAAATACCTTAAGGGGTCTAGTTTTCTAAATGGGGTCGTTTATGGGGAGTTTCTATCGTTCTGGTAGTTCAAAACCTCTCCAAATATACAGTGGGGCCTAAAACATTTTCAAGCACAATATGAGTCCTGAAAGCCTCCGGGTGCTCCCTTCCTTTCAAGCCCTGCTGTGTGTCCAGGCAATGCATTAGAGTCACAATGTGGGCATTTTTGAAAACAGGAGAAACAGGGTGATAGATTTTGGGGTGTGTTTCTTCATTCTCATGGTCGCTTTACAAAGAAATCGGTCTTCAAAGTGATACTTTTATGAAAAAAGTGAGATTATATTTTTTTACTCCTGCTTTGCATGAATTCTTACAAAAAAACTGTGGGGTCAAAATACTTACAACACCCCTTAATAAATACCTTAAGGGGTGTAGTTTGCAAAATGGGGTCACTTGTGGGGGTTTCCACCATTCTGACACCTATGAGCCTCTGAAAACCTGGCTTGGTGCAGGAAAACCAAATGTACTTCAAAATGTATAAAATTATTACTAAACTTGTAAGTCTTCTAAATTGCTCCAAAAAAATTTTTTTTTTCAAAAGTGCTGCCAAAATAGAGTAAAGAGATGGAAATATATATTTAATAAAAAAAATTGTTCAGTATGTATGTACATATGTGACATATTGCCTTTAAAAATAGGGAAAAATTATAATTTTTACAAAATTACTTCAATTTTTCTATTTTTTTATTAATTTCCGCAAATCGTGTGACGAAAAAACAATGTCAGAATTACTTGGATATTCAAAACTTTCGCTGAGTTATTCTCTGATAAAGTCACACATACCAGATTTAACAAATCTGGCTTGGTCATTAAGGCCCAAACAGGCCCGGTCATTAAGGGGTTAATTTAATGTTATCTTCATTGAAAAAAACTGTGCTTTTCTTTCAAAAATAAGGAAGTTTCTAAGTGACGTTTGAACGGAAGTATGTGTGTATGTGTGTGTGTGTGTGTGTGTGTGTGTGTGTGTGTGTGTGTGTGTGTGTGTATATATATATACTTAAAAGTTCAAAAAACCCCGCTTTTTCCATTTTCCCTCTAAAATAATGTAAAAAAAATAAACATAATTGGTATTGCTGCGTACGTAAAAGTCTGAACTATTACAATACACCATTTTTTTGACTTGCACGGTGAACTCTGCAAAAAAATAAAAAAAATGCCAAAATCATTGTTTTTGGTCACCTTAGTTCGCAAATGTTTTTTAATAAAAAGTGATCAAAAAGTTGTACATGCCATAAAATGGTACTAATAAAAACGACAGCTCTTCCTGCAGAAAAGAAGCCCTCACACCGCTCAATCCATAGAAAAATAAAAAAGTTATGGCTCTCAGAATGTGGTGAAACAAAACAATTTCTTTTTTTAACAAAGTTGTTTTGTTTCTAAGTAATAAAATTTTTAAAAAACCTATATAAATTAGTAGCACCATAATCGTATTGAGAATAAAGTTAATTTGTCGTTTTTACCACACGATGAAAGGCGTAAAAACTAAAATAAAAAAACAATGTAGGAATCCGTTTTTTCTAATTTCAGCCCATAAAGAATTTTTTGACAATAGAAACTACAACCCCCCCACCCAAAAAAAAAAAAAATACAAATAAGTCCTCACACCGCTCTATTGACGGAAAAATTAAAAAGTTATGGCTCTTGGAACGTGGAAAATGAATGGCTCACTCCTTAAGGGGTTGAAGGCGATGTACACCTTTGAAATCTGTTTTGTTTGTTTTTTTTCTATAAAAATGTGTATCAGTGTGCAACTTTATAAATACCTTTTTATTAAAAAATACTTTCACTTCTTTAGATACAGCTGCACTTTGTATCCGGTATACAGAACAGCTGTTTCTAGCGCTTAAACCTGTATCTGTCAGGTCAGTGGGACTGACGGTTTCAGTGCCAGCATGCCCTGCGTGTCCCTGACGCATCGGATCGAGTTGCTATCGATCACATCTAAATTCATAACTTAGATGTGATCAATAACAGGTGGATCCACGCACGACCCTCTGACACTGAACCAGTCCGTCCCACTGACCTGACGGATACAGGTTTTGGTGCTAGATACAGCTTCCCTGTATACAGGATACAAAGAGCAGCTGTAAAAATAATTATTAATAAAGTATTTAGAAAGTTGCACAATACACACTGATACACATTTTTATTTAAAAAAAAAAAAAAGATTTCAAAGGTGTACATAGCCTTTAAATGTATTCGTACTTCACGCTCATATACGGTTGGTACCAGACATTTGCTAGAAAGAACTAACTTAGCTGGAATGTTAAACCCCCTAGTTAGGTCGATATTTTGTAAAATCTCGATAGTAACCCAGATCTTCACTTTAAAATGGCAGTAGTAATGTGTATACATGAAATACTGCTTGATCTGATATTATTCTTGGTGTTCGAGACTTTTGGCTCGTTTCCTTATACATATGACACAAAAAAATTAATTTGTACTTAAAATAAACAAGTATGATCTCTTGCCTTTCTAGTACTCTACATTCCACTTCTATGATACACTGCATGTGCGTTTTATACACAGTAATATTTGTTAAAGGTGTCATGATTTTTTTTTTTATTATTATTATATTGCTTTTAATAAAATATAAATAACATTTTTATTTCGTACTGTTGTGACTTTAAACTTTTTACTGAGTTCTTACTTTTACTGCTCTATGGGGGCTGCTATTTTTTTTTTCATCTCTGTATGTGTCGATTAATGACCCATACAGAGATGGAATACGGCACATACATCCCCATAGAGAATGCAAACGGGAGCCGTTCCATTCTCAGAAGTGTACGCCGTCTCATTCTCAGAAGCGTACGCCGTCTGTGTGGGAACGGCGCATGCGCTGCTCCCACACAGACCAAAACTAAGCTAGTTTGTAGAGCGAAATCCGGCGCCATTTTCATGTGGACCGGAAGCCGCTGCCGGACAGTATGATGACGACTTCCGGCCGCGGCTCCCGGCCATATGTTCAGCAAAGGCGCAAGGAGCGTAGACCGGCGGAGGCGGCGGCAGGAGCAGGTAATTTATGTTCGTGTATGTGATGTGTGTATTATGTTCGTGTATGTTCGTGTGATACTGTCTGCTGAGCCCTGTATCTAATCCTCCTACACTGTGCAGCCGCTCAGAAAATGGCGGCACACAGTGTAGAAGGTTTGAAGACCTAATACTAATTGTTTAACTGAAAAAAAATTCTAGCGACACATACCCTTTAAGACTTTAGATGTTCTCGACAAATTAACTGCACATTCTCTTATTGTAGAAGCACAATGTAAATATTTGATAGGGTTTTTTTCTGTGTGTTTAACAAAGTTATTTGTTTCTGCCACATCTATTTTAGGCGTTTACTATTCTCTGTGATGTGCTAATGATCTTTAGCCATCAGATTGCAAGTGGCGGCCGTGAAGCTTTAGAGCCACTTATATATTCCCCAGACTCCTCATTACAGTCTGAGTTACTAAGCTTTATTTTGGATCATGTCTTCATTGACCAAGATGATGATAATAACAGTTCAGGTAAGTGGTTACGTAATGCCACAAATTATACATTCATTAGATTAATAATTAAACACTATTTAGAAGGTTTTATTTAGTGGTGTTTTTTTTTCCCTTTAAACATTATCTTTAGCTGTACTGGACTTTTTTTTTTTTTTTTCAGTTTGAGGCTGTTCAGAGGCCATTTTACATGGGTCAATGATCGGGTAAACAAGCGTTAGTACGACTGCTCGTTCCCGATCAATGCCCTGTTTAAACAGGGCAGCAATCGGCCAATGAATGAACAAACGCTCGTTCATTGGCAGATCTTTTATACAGCCATACAAATGGTCACTAGTCAGCAGCACATCTCATTGTGTAAACGGGTGGTGCTGCCGAAAAGATGCACAGTAGTCTAGGGACGAACAATTGTAGTAACACAAAATGGTACCAATAAAAACTACAGCTCTGAGCCACGAAAAACATGCCCTCACGATGAAAAATGTAAATGTAATTTTTATTGGTGTCAAAATATGACGGGGCAAAAAAATGATTTATTTTTTGTTTAGTTTCTCATATTGTGAATTAGTAAAACAAAAAAATCTGTATAAATTTGGTATCGCCGTAATCGCACTGACCCACAGAATAAAGTTAACCAACTGTGGGACCGCCCACAGAGTACATAAACGTCCAGGCGGTACGAACTTAACTGCGCAAGGACGTTCCACAACTCATCCTGCTGCATGGAACTCCGGGATACATCGGTCTCTAGACAGCTGATATCACAGAGCTTGACCCGGAGACCAACCTGTGTGGTCTCCGGGCATGTGATGGTTGTGACCTGTCACAAATATCACAGAAAAGTTTTCAACCCATCTTTCTATTAGTATTATCTGCTTCCTTTCCTGGCAGGGAAAAGAATAATGTAAAGTAAAACACAACTGTAGGCTACCGGACAGAGTTTTTTGGCCATGCGACCTCTGAGGCTGGACCCTACGCTGCACGTACACCCAGAACTATATATAATGATATTTATTTGCATGACACAAAAAAATCTGCATTTAGATAGATCATGATGATTTCATCTTAAGAAAAATCTGCGTTTAGATAGATCATGATGATTTCATCTTAAAAAAAATCTGTGTTTAGATAGATATATAGTCATATAGAATATCTATTTAATATAATATATGTTGTTGTATTGTACCGTTTCGGGCTGGGGCTGCACATAGAACTTGGCCGTGATACAAGTCGTTCACCCAAAGATAGTTATGTCCTGTAGCCTACATTTCAAGTAATAAAAGCCAATGTGGCCGTGTCGTGACACGCAAGTTACCAATGTGATGTGAACAGGGCCTTAAAGAGAACCTGTCACCAGAATTTAACCTATTGAACTTTACCTATCCCTCACTGACCGCTGCAATCAAAAGTTAATTGCCGTTATCCCCTCTCCTGAACTCCGACTGTAAATAACGGTCTGCAAACATTTTGCGCCTTTTATCATAATAATCCGGTGTCCCGTTGTGCGCACACACCAGAAGAGGACTTCTATGCACAAGCGCAGGATTTTGTGTTGAGGGGAGGCGTGGAGCTGTCTATCAAAAGTAAGGAGGTGGGATTAACTCGGAAAGACTTGAGAAATGAAGATATGACACTTTTCAAACGAAGATTTGACTCTTATGCTTATTAGCATACAGTGCAGGAACACTAAAAAACTGAATACTAAAGCTACAGAGCCGACTAAGAAGACAATTATAGGTTCTGTTGAAATTATTTTTTTACGCACTACCACCTGGTATTGCTGGTTTAATAGGTGAAATGCTGGTGACCGGTTCCCTTTAAACAGAGTTCCGGCTTAAAGAGGCTCTGTCACCAGATTATAAGTGCCCTATCTCCTACATAATCTGATCGGCGCTGTTATGTAGATACACTTCTCTCCATTCATGTCCATCTGTATTCACAGGACAGCGTGATCTCGCTGTGCTGTCACACCCACAGTAACTTCACCGAAGTGTCCGGAGAGTGAATAAACATTGCCTCCAGCCAGGATGCGATGTCTATTCACTCTCCCGATACTTCGGTAAAGTTTCTGTGGGACTTACTCATACAGCACACTGTGATCTCGCGAGATCATGCTGGGCTATCATTCACAACGTGATCTCGCGAGATCACGCTGTGGTATGAGTAAGTTCTACAGAAACTTTACCGAAGTGTCGGGAGTGTGAATAGACATCACGTCCTGGCTGGAGGCAATGTCTATTCACTCTCAATACACTTCGGTAAAGTTACTGTGGGTGTTTATTGTGCATTTTTATTATTTTTATTGCAGTACTGCTATAGTTATGTTAATAAATGTGAGGTTCTTAGCGCTCAGTTTGATCAAAATGTGCGAGCCCACCTGCCACGACAAGGCGACCTCTATTTGTCAGCGTCGTACACGTCTCTTTACAACGCCCAGTTGGGCATTAAGAAACTAATTCGCATAAATCTAAAATTGTTCATAAATTGCTTAAAAATGATAGTTTTTCAAAATAAAAACGACTGTTCTCTACAGCGACTATCAGATTAGGTAGGGGATAGGGCATTTATAACCTAATAGGCCCCCGGGTTTTCCTTTAGCAACTTCCTATTAGGCTATGTCAGAGGCCTGGCCTAATAGATGGCCTGTCTGTTTTACACTCAGGCAGTAATGCTTTGGTATACTAAGTATTCCAAAGCTTTATATCTGCGACCATAAGATCGCAAAGTGAAGTCCCCTAGTGGGACAAAAAAAAAAAAAAAAGATGTAAAACAGTTATAAAGTTTATGGAGAAAAAAAAAAAAAAGATTAAAGTAACAACAAAATAAAATTATTTATTTTATTTTTTTCCTATAAAGAGTGATTTTACACTACCTGAATGCATGCTTACCTAATATTAATAAATATGTTAATACAGTCAAGTTCTGTTTGGATCTGTTGCTTATTCCTGTTATACCGTATATGTAACGTTAAAGTGCAAACACTGCATAATATATTGAAACACATCTGGTCTGAATGACTCTTTTGAGCAAATACCTAGAATGTACTGAAAATAGTTTGGTGAGAGGTATTACACATTATGTTATTAACTATCTTTTAAGAACAAACAAATATTTACCTACGATCATTGTATGATTATACTGCAATGGCAATTTTTTCTTTCAACCTGTTAGTGACCGCCAATACGCCTATTCACGGCGGCGACTAATGGGCTTTATTCTGATGCATATGCCTTTTTACGGCGCTGCATCAGAATAAGTAAATAGAGCAGGGAGCCGTTAAATCTCCCTGCTCTCAGCTGCCAGAGGTGGCTGGGGGCATCCCTGCTCGAACGTGTGAGATCGATATTCGTATCGATCTCACCCGTTTAACCCCTCAGATGCGGCGCTTAATAGCGTGCGCCGCATCTGAGTGGTTTTGGAGAGAGGGAGGGAGCTCCCTCTCATCCCACCGACACCCGGTGATAAAATCGCAGAGTGTCTGTGTCTCCGATGGCAGCCGGGGTCTAATAAAGGCCACTAGGCCTGCCTGTAGTGAATGCCTGCTAGGCTATGCCCGAGGCATGTCCTAGCAGATGCCTGTCCGTTTTACACGGGCAGGCAGTAATACACTGCAATACAAAAGTAGTGCAGAGTATTATAATAGCGAATGGATGATCGCATATTAAAGTCCCCTAGTGGAACTAGTCAAAAAGAAAAAAAAAAAACTTTTAATAAAGTTAATAAAAAAAAAAAAAGGAAAAACACACTTTCCCCTTACAAACTGCTTTACTATTAAAAAACAAACAAAATAAAGTAAAAAAAGTTACGCATATTTCGTTTCGCCGCGCCCGTAACGACCCCGACTATAAAGCTATTACATTACTTAACCCGCACGGTGAACGGCGTAAAAAATAAAATAAAAAATTATGGAAAAATTGCTGTTTTCTGTGAATACTGACTTTAAAAAAAATGTGATAAAAAGTGATCAAAAAGTCGCATTTACTCTAAAATGGTACCAATAAAAACTACAAGTCTTCCAGCAAAAAAAAAAAAAAAAAGCCCTCAAACAACTGCATCGGCGGAACAATAAAAAAAAGTTATGGCTCTTCAAATATGGAGACACAAAAACAAATAATTTTGAAAAAAAAAGCCTTTTTACTGTGTAAAAGTAGTAAAACATACAAAATCTATACAAATTTGGTATCGTTGCGATCGTAACAACCCGCTTAATAAAGTTACTGTGTTATTTATACCACACGGTAAACGACGTCGATTTAGGACACGAAAAAGTGGCGCAATTTCGGTTTTTTTTCTATTCCCTCCCCAAAAAAAGTTAATAAAAGTTAATCAATAAATAATATGTACCTCAAAATGATGCTATTAAAACATACAACTTGTCCCACAAAAAAACAAGACGTTATACAGCTATGTCAACGCAAAAATAAATAGTTATAGCTCTTGGAATGCGACGATGGAAAAGCTTAAAAAATACCTGGGTCATTAAAGAGGCTCTGTCACCCGATTTTGCAACTCCTATCTGCTATTGCAGCAGATAGGCGCTGCAATGGAGATAAGAGTAACGTTTTTGTTTTTTAAAAAACGAGCATTTTTGGCCAAGTTATGACCATTTTTATATTTATGTAAATGAGGCTTTCTAAAGTACAACTGGGCGTGTTTAAAGTAAAAGTCCAACTGGGCGTGTATTAGGTGCGTACATCGGGGCGTTTTTACTTCTTTTACTAGCTGTGCGTTGTGTATAGAAGCATCATCCACTTCTCTTCAGAACGCCCAGCTTCTGGCAGTGCAGACACACAGTGTGTTCTCGAGAGATCACGCTGTGACGTCACTCACTTCCTGCCCCAGGTCCTGCATCGTGTCGGACGAGCGAGGACACATCGGCACCAGAGGCTACAGTTGATTCTGCAGCAGCATCGGCGTTTGCAGGTAAGTCGATGTAGCTACTTACCTGCAAACGCTGATGCTGCTGCAGAATCAACTGTAGCCTCTGGTGCCGATGTGGCCGACACGATGCAGGACCTGGGACAGGAAGTGAGTGACGTCACAGCGTGATCTCTCGAGAACATGCTGTGTCTGTGCACTGCCAGAAGCTGGGTGTTAACGAACAGAAGTGGATGATGCTGATTCGTCAGCATCATACACTCCCATTCCTAACGCCCAGCTAGTAAAAGAAGTAAAAACACCCCGATGTACGCACATAATACACGCCCAGTTGTACTTTTACTGTAAACACGCCCAGTTGTACTTTTGCAAGCCTCATTTGCATAAATACAAAAATGGTCATAACTTGGCCAAAAATGGTCGTTTTTTAAAAATAAAAACGTTACTGTAATCTACGTTGCAGCGCCTATCTGCTGCAATAGCAGATAGGGGTTGCAAAATCTGGTGACAGAGCCTCTTTAAAGGAACAGTGTCATCACAAATAATTTTTTTATATGTTAAAGATGTTAGTGCTTTAATAAAAACGTTTATATTCATTTGTGTGTTTGTGTTTTACTGTTTCTTATTTTTACACTTTTTCTTCCCTATGGGGGCTGCCATTTTTTGTTCCATTTCTGTGTGTGTCGATTAACGACACACACAGACATGGAATACGGCAGCCACAGTCCCATAGGGACTGCGAACGGCTCCCGTCCCATTGACTGCCGTGTACGGCGTCTGTGTGGGAACTGCGCATGCGCCGCTCCCACACAGTCCTATTCGAAATTGGCGCCGTCCGGCGCCATTTTCCTGTGGACCGGAAGTCGCGGCCGGACAGTAATATTACTACTTCCGGTCGCGGCTTCCGGACTTGTGCACATGGAACAGCGGCAGCAAACGGAGCGGACGGGCCGGAGGGAGCCGCGGCGGCAGGAGCAGGTAAGAGATTTCAATGTATGTTAGTGTTTGTGTGTGTTTACTACTGTATGTAAACCTACTACACTGTGTGTTAGCTCAAAAAATGGCGACACACAGTGTAGGAGGTTAAACCTTTCAAACCCCTCGTTTATCCCGGCACTAGCCAGGATAAAGGAGGGGGGGATGCTGAGAGCTCACTAGAGCGAGGGCTTTTAACCCAATGTTGCAATGCTGCAATTTTGGGAACTAGCTCCATCTAGTGACCAAAAATGGGTAGTATTATAAATTAGAAAAAATTTATAATATTTCCTGACTCGCGAAAAAAATAAAAAAAATTTGAACAATGTTTAATCACCCACACACTAAATGTTTAATTTTTAAAAAAAAAACATGTTTTTCTGGCAACACATTCCCTTTAAGGCCAAAAAAGGCCTGGTCGTTAAGGGGTTACTAGGTATTCATTAATTCATGCGCCACATTATTTGACTTTCCTTTTAAATCTTCAAGGTTCTGTCTTTTTTTTCCCCCACTTTGTCTAGATGGTCAACAAGATGATGAAGCCAGTAAAATTGAAGCATTACACAAAAGAAGAAATTTGCTTGCAGCTTTCTGCAAGCTCATAGTGTATAATGTGGTGGAAATGAATACTGCGGCTGATATCTTCAAGCAGTATATGCGGGTATGTATATAAAGGTGTTTGTAAATATGAACTAATAATAATTAATTTGTTGCAGCTTTCATTGATGTATATTTTCTGCATAATAAGTACTTAAATGATGTCTGTCACCTGATAAATCCTTTAGTTTGTGCTCTATAAGGATACCCTAATCAGGAATGCACCCACTAAGCAGTACTCAAAAATCTGAATAGGGCGCTGAAAGGCTAAATCAGGAAATTTGAGTGTTGTAGACCAGAGCGTCTCAATCTTTTTCTACATAGCGATGCCGGTACCTCACCATTGATTGTAGTTCATGCCAGTATTTTAATAATTACCTCAATTTAACTTAACATTTGCCTCCTTGGACCAGTAGATTAAAATAAACACAAAAGGGAACCTGTAATGTTGCTTAATCAGAGATTGGTACGACCATAGAAAGAGCTCGTGCAGCATGTAAAAACTTCTGTCAAAGGGGCCTCCCCAACACCTGTGGGGGCGCTAACTAGTAGGCCCACCTTACAACTTGAGAAGCACTGCTGTAGACTAATGTCTCGTAGGCTCCCTCTAGCGATTCCCTCTGTACATTCGCTCCAAAAAAGATCAAATCCGTCAGGGTTAACAAGTTTATCAACATGTGGGCACAAATTGATCAACATCCTTTTAATTAATTGTAAGGATTATTGTTTGAGCTAGTCCTGTAAACACAAATGTTACGCTAGAGTGGAAGCATCCCTGATCTTTCTCTTTCTGCAATCGCCATTTAGTCTTAGTCGTGACAACGGTCAGTTAAAAAAAAAAAAAAAAGTGTTGCCATAAAGATTAAACTCTTCCCTCATTTGCATTTAGTTTATAAATTGTTGTTTTTAATCTGTATATTTTTTTCAGGATTGTAACAAAAATCTGTGTTAATCTTATGTCGAGTATTTCCTTCCTTGCAGATGATAACTACTGTGAAATCTGGTAGCCGTAATAAAGCTAAATTGTTTTTCTTTCTTGCAAAAAAAATAAAATAAATAATTTTGTGTTGAGGTCACTAATGCAATCTTTTTTTTTTTGTAGTATTATAATGACTATGGAGACATCATAAAAGAAACCATGAGCAAAACTCGACAGATCGATAAAATCCAATGTGCAAAGACACTCATTCTCAGTTTACAACAGGTATGCTGTATTGTCAGTTGTCAAAAAGCCGAAATCCATTTAACCCTGGAAAAATATATTTACCTTAACCATGTATGTTGTACAGTTAGTACATATTTATTTTCATGGTGTGTGTGAGTTCATTTATTAAGTCTTTTTTTTCTGTAAGTTTAATACTGATGAATGACGACGTAGAGGAATTTACATCTTCATGTACTTAAAGGGGCTATCCGGGCAGAGGGCAGTTTTTCAGAACCCACACCCCGCACCGATGAGCTGCTCCGGCTGCCTCCCGGGCACCGGAGATTATTCATTGGTCTGTGCCAGAAGCAGAAAACTCCGTACACTGTATAGCGGCAATTCTAGGTTACTTCAGCTCTGCTCCTATTACAAGTATTGTATTAATTAATTGAAACAAAAAACAAAGCAGATATTCAGCGCAATTAACAAATGTCATCTTGCACGTTTTCGGTTTTTATTTTTTCCCCAGTTTCAACTGTATTTGCGTCTTCAATACGCAGATGCAGTTAAATCCAATGGTAGAGCAAGGAGCCGTTCGGTCCCTGCTCTAACAATTACAATGTATTGCCGGATGCTCACGTCTCGGCGCAGACAGGCGCAAAGCAGTAATTTCATCGCGCCGGTCTGCACCGAGCCACACAGACCGAAGGAGCATAGGGATCTGCTCCACTTGTCATTGGAACGGGGTAAGATGAGTATGTATTTTATTAGGCACTAGTGGGCTGGTGTGAGGGGGGGGGGCAGCTGTGGGGGCATTATACAGTGTAGGGGCAGCTGTGGAGTTTTCTACAGCATGGGGGCAACTATGTGGGGCTTTATACTGTGGAGGGTAGCTGTAGGGGGCACTATACTGTGGAGGGCAGCTATAGTGGGCACTATACTGTGGAGGGCAGCTATAGTGGGCACTATACTGTGGAGGGCAGCTATAGTGGGCACTATACTGTGGAGGGCAGATCTAGGGGGCGTAATACTGTGGAGGACAGCTATAGGGGGCATAATACCGTGGAGGGCAGTTATGGTGACGTTATATTATGTGGAGGGCTGTTATGGGGGCGTTAAACTGGAGAACAGTTATTGCGTGTTATACTGTGTGGAGATCAGTTATGGGGCGTTATTCTGTGTGGAAGGCAGTTATGGGGCGTTATTCTGTGTGGAGGGCAGTTATGGGGCTTATACTGTGTGGAGGGCAGTTATATGGGCGTTATCCTGTGTGGAAGGCAGATATGGGGGCATTATGCGGTGTGGAGGGCAGTTATATGGGCGTTATCCTGTGTGGAGGGCAGATATGGGGGCGTTATACTGTGTGGAGGGCAGTTATATGGGCGTTATCCTGTGTGGAAGGCAGATATGGGGGCGTTATACTGTGTGGAGGGCAGTTATATGGGCGTTATCCTGTGTGGAAGGCAGATATGGGGGCATTATGCGGTGTGGAGGGCAGTTATATGGGCGTTATCCTGTGTGGAGGGCAGATATGGGGGCGTTATACTGTGTGGAGGGCTGTTATGGGGGCGTTATCCTGTGTGGAGGGCAGATATGGGGGCGTTCTACTGTGTGGAGGGCAGTTATAGGGGAAATATACTGTGTGGTGGGCAGTTATAGGGGAATTATACTGTGTCAGTGGGTATATTATATATAGTAGTATACAACAGGCTCGGGGTAAATATTCAATGACGCAGCATTGAAATAGATGGTGTAGTCTAAAAAAAAACAATTGTTCATTAATCGTAATCGAGGTTACATGTTCAATTAATCGTGATTTTGATTCTGGTCATAATTTCCCAGCCCTAGTTTACCGTGATATTTCATATAAGTGGGGCGGGCAGAAGCTTTTGAGTCACAGGGCACAAGGTTCATTAACCCCTTAACGCAATATCATGTAACTGTATGTGATAAGGATTAAGGGAAAGTATGGAGTGAGCTCACGGGCTGAGCGTGCTGCATACACAGCGGGTCACTGTTACGGGCGGAATCAAAGATCACTTTGATTACGCCCGTTTAACACATTAACTGCCTCGGTCGATCGCGGTATTTAACGTGTTAGAATTAGGGCGGCGCCCCTTGAAACAAGCCATCGTAGGACTATCTCGCTATATCTCTCTCTCTCTCTCTCTCACTCTATCACTCTATCTATCTAATCACACAAATTGCTGTTTTTTGGTCACCTTAGCGCTCCAAAAAAATGAAATAAGTGATAAAGTTGCATATACCCCAAATTGGTATCCGTGAAAACTACAGCTTGCCCAGCAAAATTTAAGCCCTCACATAAATCATTATTTTTTTTTTAACCCCTTCCCGACATTTGCCGTATGGGTACGCCATGGAATGCCATGACTTCCCGCAAATTGCCGTATCCATATGCCTAATATTTAGCACCGGCTCAGAAGCTGAGCCGGTGCCATCATCGCCGGATCTCAGCGGTATCTAACAGCTGACATCCGGCTGTAATGGCGGGGACCGAAATTAGCTTCGATCACCGCCATTAACCCCTTAAGTGCAGCGCTCAAACGCGATCGCTGCACTTAAGCTCATTGGAACCCCAGTAATAAAATTGCCGGGGGTTCTGGTGGCTGCAATGGCAACCGGAGGCCTAATACTGCCTGGCATGGAAGCTGGTCAGGACCCGCCCGGCGGCAGAGCCTGATCGGCCTCCGATGGCGCCGGCTCAGGAGCTGTTCCGGCGTCATCAGCCGTGGAAGTCCACTGTATGTTACAGCTGACATCCACCTCTAACGGCAGGAACCGGAGCTAGTTCCGATCCCTGCCATTAACCCCTTTGATGCAACAATCGAAAGCGATCTCTGCATCTTAGCGGTTGCTAGCAGATCGCCAGCCCTGACAGGCAATCAGGACTGGCGACTGCTGCTATGGCAACAGGAGACACAATGGCCTCCTGCTCTGCCATTACCGAAGCCGATTAGGCTCCGCCTGGAGGCGAAGCCTAATCGGCTTGCTGTCAGTGAATAACTGACAATATCTAATACATTGCACTACGTAGGTAGTGCAATGTATTAGAAAAAAAAACATCAGACAGGTGGACCTTCAAGTCCCCTAGTGGGACTTGAAAAAAAGTGAAAACAATAAGTTTGAAAACATAATAAAAGTTTCAAGTAATAAAATAAACCACAATCGCCCTGTTCCCTTATCACGTCCTTTATTATTGAAAAAAATAAATAAACAATACGTATTTGGTATCGCCGCGACCGTAACGACCTGAGGTATAAAAATATTATATTATATTTATTGCACGCGGTGAACAGCTTAAAAAAAAACCTGTAAAAAACTATACCAGATTTTCAGTTTTTTGGTCACTTTTCCCTACAAATATTGAAATAAAAAGTGATCAAAAAGTCGCACATATCCAAAAACTGTACCTATAAAAACTATAGCTCGTCTAGCAAAAAACAAGCCGTTATACAGCTCCGTCGACAAAAAAGTTATGGTTCTCACAACTTGGCGACAGAAAAAATACATTCTTTTTGCAAAAGTAATTTTATTGTGCAAAACGTTGTAAAACATATATGCTATAAATTAGGTATCACCAGAATCGTACTGACCCGCAGAATAAAGGTAACATGTAATTTATAACGCGTGGTGAACACTGTTTAAAAAAAAACTTAAAAAACTGTGCGAGAATTGCGTTTTTTTGGGTTACCTGGCCTCCCAAAAAATAGAATAAAAGGCGATCAAGAACTCACGTGTACAACGAAATGGTACCAATAATTACTACAGCTCGTCGCGCAAAATAAAAGCCCTCATATCACTACGTCTTTGAAAAAATAAAATTAGTTATGGCTCCAATAAGTCAGGAAATAAAAAATATGCAGTTGTGCGGCCCGAGGGGAACATTTCTTCTGTTTCAAGAGGCGATTTATCGAGGCCCTAAAATTAGGGAACCAGGAAGGGGAGGGCCCAAACATATCTGCTGGAAGTGACGGTGCCCGTATTATACCAGGACAACACTGCCCAGCAAAATTCCCCAAACTGCAAAGGTGCGGAGTGTGGGCCAGAAGGGGCATAAGAGCACATATATCAGTGCGACACCGGCCTGTGCAGAAAGGATTGCTTCACAGCGTAACACACATCTATGGATCATTTTATTGTGTTTTTTTTTACCCCATTATTATACCACCTGACTGCCCCTGATATACTCTGCCCAGCTTACATGTACCCCCACATTATAAACGGAAACACCAGCAATACTCAAACAAATCTACTACCAAGCAAAATCCACTCTCCAAAAGTCAAATGGCGCTCCCTCTGCTCTGAATCCTGCAGCGTGCCCAAACTGCAGTTTACTTCCACATATATGGCATCGCCATACCCGGGAGAACCCTTTTAACAGTTTTTGGGGTGTGTGACTCCAGTGGCATAAGCTGGGCACAACATATTTGCCACTGAAATGGCATATCTAGAGAAAAATATTAATTTGCACCATCCGCAGCGCATTCATTTATGGAAAAGACGACCTGTGGGGTGAAAATGCTCACTACACCCTTTAATAAATGCCTTGAGGGGTGTAGTTTCCAAAATGGGGTCACTTTCTTTTTTATTATTTCACATTTGGGCCTCTGCAATTGAGAACCAATACTTTGTAAATCGCCAAATTAGGCCTCTATTTTACATGTTACTCTTTCACTCCTGAGCCTGGTAGAATGTCCAGGCAAAAAGATTAGGGCCACATGTAGGGTGTTTCTAAAACCGGGACACCGCATAATAATTAGAGAGCTGTCTCGTTATGCTGGCACAAGCTGGGCACCACATATTGGCATATCTATGGAAAAAATCCCATTTTCACTCTGTAACATGGAGTGCACACTAATTCCTACACCCCTAGGTGAGTGCATTGAGGGGTGTAGTTTCCAAAATGTGGTCACTTCTGGGTGGTTTCGACTGTTTTGGTCCCACAGGTGCCCAGAAACCAATCCAGCAAAATCTGCACTCCAAATAGCGCTCCCTCCCTACTGAGCCCTGCCGTGTGCCAAAACAGCAGTTTATGACCACATATAGGGTATTGCCGTACTCAGGAGAAATAGCTTTACAAATGTTGGGTTCTTTGTTTTCCTTTATTTGTTGAGAAAATGAAAACATTTTGAGCTACAGCTACGTCTTATTGAAGAAAAAGGATTGTTTTTTATTTTCACTGCCCAATTCTAATAAATTCTATGAAACACCTGTGGGGTCAAAATGCTCACTACACCCCTAGATGAATTCCTCAAGGGGTGTAGTTTCCCAAATGGAGTCACTTTTTGGGCGTTTTCATTGTTTTGTCAACTCAGGGGCTTTGCAAATGCGTCAAGGCCTCCGCAAACCATTCCTGCTAAATGTGATCTCCAAAAGCCAAATAGCGCTCTTTCCCTTCTAAGCCCTGCCTTGTGTCCAAACAGCCGTTTATTACCACATGTGGGGTATTGTTTTACTCAGGAGAAATTGCTTTAAATATTTGCTTTTTCTCCTTTAGTCCTTGTGGAAATGAGAAAAAGAATCGCTAAACCTACATTTTCTTTGAAAAAATGTAGATATTAATTTTCACGGCCTACTTCCAATAATTTATTTTTAATAAACGGTGTGCTCAAAATGCTCACTACTCCCCTATTTCATTTCCTTGATTTGTGTAGTTTCCCAAATAGGGTCACTTTTGGGGGATTTCCATTTTTTGGGCACCGCAAGAGCCCTTCAAACCTGACATGGTGCCTAAAATATATTCTAATAAAAATAAGGCCCCAAAATCCACTAGGTGCTCCTTTACTTCTGAGGCCTGTGCTTCAGTTCAGTAGCACGCTAGGGCCACATGTGGGATATTTCTAAAAACTGCAGAACCTGGGCAATAAATATTGAGTTGCATTTTTCTGGTAAAACTTTCTGTGTTACAAAAAAATGGATTAAAAATTTATTTCTGCAAAAGAAAATGAAATTTGTTGCTTTAATTCCTGTGAAACGTCTAAAGGGTTAAGAAACTTAAATTCTGTTTTCAATACTTTGAGGGGTGCAGGTTTTAAAATGGGGTGACTTATTGGGGGTTTCTAATATATAAGGCCCTCAAAACCACTTCACAACTGAACTGACCCCTGCAAAAATGGCCTTTTTAAATTTTCTTGAAAATGTGAGAAATTGCTTCTAAAGTTCCAAGCCTTGTAACGTCCTAGAAAAATAAAAGGATGTTCAAAAAACAGATTCCAAACTAAAGTAGACATATGGGTGATGTTAATTAGCAACAATTTTGTGTGGTATAACTGCCTGTCTTACAAGCAGATACATTTAAATTGAGAAAAATAATTTTTTTTGCAATTTTACGATAACATTTTGTGTTTTTCACAATCAAATACTGAACATATCGAACAAATTTTGCTATTAACATAAAGTCCAATGTGTCACAAGAAAACAATCTCAGAATCGCTTTGATAGGTAAAAGCATTCTGAAGTTATTACCACATAAAATGAAACCTGTCAGATTTGAAAAATGAGGCTCTGTCAGGAAGGTCAAAAGTGGCTAAAGAGGGAAGGGGTTAAAGGTGGTAAAACATAAAACAAAACATATAAATTTGGTATCGCCGTAATCGTATCAACCTGTAGAATAAGGTGAATATGTCGTTTTTACCGGCTGATGGATGCCGTGGAAACAAAGCCCCCCCCCCCAAAAAAAAATGGCGTAATCGCAGGTTTTTTGCCCATTTCACCCCATAAATATTTTTTTCCCAGTACATTATGCGGTACAACAAATAGTGTCATGGAAAACTATAACTTGTTCCGTAAAAAACAAGCCCTCATATCGCTATATAGGTGGAAAAATAAAAAAATTATAGCTTTTGGAAGTTGGGGAGGAAAAAACAAAGGTGAAAATCCAAAGAAGGAGGGAAGGGGTTAAAGAAAAAAAAAAAGCTTATAATTTCATGAAATAACAGCAGTTTAGGAAGGCTTATGAACCCTCGGTGTCTAAAATGGGGAGTCTGCATGAATAAATAATGGAAATATGCCAAAATGTTTGGTTTATTATCATTTACTAAGCGCATTCTCTAATGAAATGTCTTGTTAGTTCGAGTCTCACGTAAAATATAAGAATTGGTGATTAGATGGTTTGCGCTAATTCTTTTTTTTCCTTCTTATACAGCTTTTCAATGAGATGATCCAGGAGCATGGCTATAACTTTGACCGATCATCACCATCTTTCAGTGGCATAAAAGAGCTTGCAAGGCGCTTTGCTTTAACCTTTGGACTTGATCAGCTCAAAACCCGAGAAGCGATTGCAATGTTACACAAGTAACCACATCTCCATTTTACTTGTTTAATATAAACACTAAACGTTTGTAACACAAAAGTTGTCTCAATAAGCATGACCACATATGTGTGAGTTTTCTGTAAATCACGTCATGTGGGCAGGCAGACCCTAATTCTTTTTAAAAGATAGGCTATCAATGTTTGAACGGCAGGGGTACAACCTCTGGGACCCCTGCCAATCAACAAAATATGAGGGTCGCAGCGCTTCTGTGAATGTTTCACCCACTGACAGCAAGTTGAGATATTGGAAACGAAAAGCATATTAGAAAGTTACATTACTTTTGCCTGATAAAGTGATTAAGCATTAAAGGGAATGTGTCGCTTTTAGTTAAACAGTTAGTGTATAAATAATTAAACATTGTTCTAATTTTTTTAATTTTTTCACGAGTCAGGAAATATTATAAATTAGATTCTAATTTATAACATTTCCCAGTGCTGGTCACTAGATGGAGCAATTCCCAAAATTGCAGCATTGGCATGTGGTAAAGCAACCACGTTGCTTTATGCTCCAAAATTTGAGAATACACACTCGCTCTAGTGAGCTCACAGAATCCCCCCTCCTTTATCCTGGCTAGTGCCAGGAGAAAGGAGGGGATTGAACGGTCAAACCTCCTACACTATGTGTCGCCATTTTTTGAGCGAACACAGTGTAGTAGGTTTACATACAGTAGTAATCACACACTTAAACACGTGCATACACAGAAATAACTTACCTGCTCCTACCGCCACCGCTCCCTCCGGTCCATCCGCTCCCTCCGCTCCAAGTGCTTGCTTCAGAACACAAGTCCGGAAGCCGCGACCGGAAGTAGTAATCTTACTGTCCGGCCGCGGCTTCCGGTCCACAAAATGGCGCCAGACGTCGCTCGGCTGAAGACCTTCAATTTGAACTCTGGGGCTTTGGGGCTGTATGTGCCGTATTCCATGTCTGTATGTGTCGTTAATCGACACATACAGAGATGGAGAAAAAAAATGGCAGCCCCCATAGACCAGAAAAAGTTAAAAAATAAAAAAAAGTAAAACACAAACACACAAATAAATAAAACATTTTTTATTTAAACACTAAAAGCAAATTGATATAAAAAAAAAATTTTTCCGCGACACTCGTCCTTTAAGGTAGGCCCCATGCACACGACCATAATAAACCTCAGTTTTTGCAGACCGCAAACGGATGGGTGTCCGTGCCATAGAAATGTTCAGAAAATTATGGAACATGTCCGTTGTTTTGCATTTTGCGGGCTGTGCTTCCATACTTTGTATGGCAGCACGGGCCGAAAATGCGTGTGGCAGTCGGCGGCCGGACGTGCCGGCAATCGCGGGCCGTGATTACGGGCACGACCGTGTGCATGGGGCCTAAATAAATATATATATATATATATATATATATATATATATATATATATATAATATATAAATTCTGCTTCGTTCTAAAATAGGAGCAAGAGGGTCCCCAGGTAGATATCAGTTGTTAAAGACTACTCCTATATAGAGTATCATATTGTGCCGGCCATGTGATAGCTTCATTTAACGAAGTAAGTTTCTTTTCTGTATAAGGTGGGCAAGCCAGTTATTTGTCACGTGGCCGTCCCCTTCTGATTCACTATGGATGTGTTGTGCTGTCTGGCTTATTGTTACATGTTTGCCCACTTGCTGATGTCTTCAAATTGGTACATAACTTAATTACAATGTAAATTAGTTGCATGTTATTCTATATTTTAAGATGATTGCCTGGACACTAGTGAACAGGATCACACCCGTTATATCACTGTTGCCTGTAAATTATGTTACTATGCAAAGCAGGTTGCAACATCAGTCATGACCACTTAAAGAGGCTCTGTCACCAGATTTTGCAACCCCTATCTGCTATTGCAGCAGATAGGCGCTGCAATGTAGATTACAGTAACGTTTTTATTTTAAAAAAAACGAGCATTTTTGGCCAAGTTATGACCATTTTTGTAGTTATGCAAATGAGGCTTGCAAAAGTACAACTGGGCGTGTTGAAAAGTAAAAGTCCAAGTGGGCGTGTATTATGTGCGTACATCGGGGCGTTTTTAATACTTTTACTAGCTGGGCGCTCTGAAGAGAAGTATCATCCACTTCTCTTCAGAACGCCCAGCTTCTGCCAGATCACGCTGTGACGTCACTCACAGGTCCTGCATCGTGTCAGACGAGCGAGGACACATCGGCACCAGAGGCTACAGTTGATTCTGCAGCAGCATCAGCAGGTAAGTAGCTACATCGACTTACCTGCTAACGCCGATGCTGCTGCAGAATCAACTGAAGCCTCTGGTGCCGATGTGGCCGACACGATGCAGGACCTGTGAGTGACGTCACAGATCTGCACTGCCAGAAGCTGGGCGTTCTGAAGAGAAGTGGATGATACTTCTCTTCAGAGCGCCCAGCTAGTAAAAGTATTAAAAACGCCCCGATGTACGCACATAATACACGCCCACTTGGACTTTTACAAGCCTCATTTGCATAACTACAAAAATGGTCATAACTTTGCCAAAAATGCTCGTTTTTTAAAAATAAAAACGTTACTGTAATCTACATTGCAGCGCCGATCTGCTGCAATAGCAGATAGGGGTTGCAAAATCTGGTGACAGAGCCTCTTTAAATTAGCAGGTTGTTTGGCCTGCTACTTGGCAGTGTTGTAGCTGTGTAGCCTGGACCTAAACTTCAGCTGCTATGTAGGTAGATGGTCTTTTGTTTCCTGGGAAGATGCTGACTGTGTTTTTCTGAAATGTGATTGACAATGTTGCTATGTCTGTCACTCTGATCCTAAATATTATCTATTCTTCTGACAGCCTCCACAATCTTTCTGTAAACAATATTAGCAATTTCTAATAAGTGTTGTACATTTAGTTTAATTTCTCTATATGTTAGTTGCTAAAACTGGTAGTATACTAACGTTTGCCAAGTTGAATGATTTTTTTTCCTATTTCACATCAGAATTGAGCAGCCCAATGGGTATATGCCCTAGCCACTAGGTGGAAACATTTTTTGGCTCATCCTACTCCAGTTCTAGACCTCCTATCTTTTATTTATTTTTTTCTTCACAAGTGGTAAAGGAGTCAGGGGTCAGACCCCTGTATTCCTCTCCCTTCTGTACAGGGTTTTTGTCACACTAGTCGGACTTCCCTGTGAGTGCAAGGAAACCAGCCAACACGTATATTTTACTCCCCTGCTAGTCACCCAGTCACCTTTCCATGAATTCCAGGTGAAAGGGGTGACCCTGCGTACACCTGTCTGTCATGTCACCTATGAAAGACCTATCCATATTATCTATATTAATTTTACTTTTGGCGCTTCTAGCTTAATGGAAACCAGTTAGGGGACGCAATCGTAGGATTCAATAAGTTCTGGGGGCACAATTTTAACCCTTCCGCGCTGATAAAATCAGCATCAGAGCAACGGGTGTTGGCAGCGGTACATTCAAAAATTTAGTCTGCACACCCACCTCTTATTGCGGGATTTGGTAAAAGGAGCTTTCAGCCCCTGTAGAACCTCTTCTGTGGCAGAGACTGGCTAAATTGCATCTACCTATCCCTCAGCGCGGGCATTTTCACTGAAAGAGAAGATTCTTTCTACTGACTGCATCTTCTGGCTGCCCCATAACGCTATTGCCGTTTTCAGGAAAACCTTTCCTTTTGGTTTTCACACCATCAAGACCATTTGTTGGGCACACAGGATCCTGGTAGAATAAGGACTGCCCCCCCCTTTTTTTTTCCACACAGATGCACACAAAAAAAACAAACTAGTGCATCCCCATTGGTAGAGTACGCTGGGCACTGCTCCATTGTCCTACATATCTCCAATACTATCCTATAGTGGTTGTACCTCAGTAGGGTTCTCTTTACCCTTTAGTTTAATTCCTCCCCTTCCTTTCTACCTTCTTTCGTTACCATGTCCTTGTGCCAGTAAGAGTTTTTACAGGCAACCAGGGCCTGCAGCGGTGGAAATTAACTTGAAGGCCCCATGCACACTAACATGCTTTTGCAGCCGCAATTCCCCTGAAAAATCACGGGTGAATTGAGGTCCCATTCATTTCTCATAGAAAATAATTCAAGCGGCCATGTGCACGGCGCTGCCATTTGCAGGCGGCTCACGGGTGACACTCCGCTACCAGCTGACCCGAAAATCACGGCTGTGCACATGGCTACGGTCGTGTGCATGAGGCCTAACTGTGCCTGCTGCAAGACAAGATTTCCATGCGGTCGATCTGGTGCGCTCCATTGTGTTTTGCCCCCAGGCCCTCCTGGGATTCCTTAGGCGTTACTGGCCAAGATGCAGCACCACCCCTTCACGACTGCCATACGGCTATATACGTTCTAACTGCCAATGCCCCGTGCAGTTAGTACGTATATAGACGTTTGCAGCGTGCATCAGGGTTTAATGAGTGCAGAAGCTGCTTTAGCGTGAGCAGCCCAGCACTAATCTGTGTCAGCTTTCTTTACAAGTGCCCTCACATCTTTGACTTAATTTCATAAAACAAACGTGTTTTTTTTAATGAAACTAAACTTACAAGTGCAGCACTGCTCACAAGCTGGGCTGGAACAGTGAGAAGTGTATAACGCTGATTGGTCAGCCTCATACAGTCCTCTGTACAACGCCCACTTGGTCAAAAGTAAAAACACACCCAGTTGGTCATTAAGAAACTAAGTAGCATAAATCTAAAATTGCTCATAACTTGCTCAAAAATGATCGTTTTTCAAAATAAAAACCACTGTTATGTACATATCAGCGCCAATCCGATTATGTAGGAGATAGGGCACTTATAATCTGGTGACAGAGCCTCTTTAATATGTCGTGTTGTGCGGAGGGATGTATGGAGCGGGCTCACGTGCTGAGCCCATGCCATATGTTGCGGGAGTCAGCTGTGTATTACAGCTGACACCCAGGACTAACGGACAGGAACAGCGATCGCGCTTCTACCTGGGTGTCTGTGAATACCCTTCATAAGGTCTATTGATTTAACTTGCGTTAGGCACGTCACATGGTAGATTCCTTCTTTGCCCACGCTCTGAGACTGCTTTAGGACCTTTCTAAAGGGAAACAAAATCTCGTTTACCTCGTAATCTCGCGAGATTACGCGTGGCTTGCTGGAATCTCACAGAAAAGATTCAGAAGTGTCAGGATTCTGAATACACATGACGTCCAGGCTGGAGGTCATGTGTATTCATTATCAGGACACTTGTGTATGCGGCTGCACATCGTTCTAGTAAGAACACTATGTGCTGTGTAAATGAATGGAGAGGAGTGAATGATGCTGATTGGTCAAAAAAACAAACGTTACTGGTATCTACATTGCAGCGCCGATCACATGCAATAGGAGATAGGGATTTGAGAATCTGGTGACCGAGCCTCTTTAAAACCAGTTCCTGCTACGCCTTCTTCAACATGAAGGTCTGTCCCCACTCAAGTCTCTTGCTCAAGTAGGGGGTGTGACTTCTCTAATTTCAGGAGGTCCGACTGGCTTTTGTTAACATTGCTTGGTTCTGCTAGTTTGTGTCGGGATACAAGATAGAATTAATGTCCCTCCCTCTAGAAAGGTTCTTCCCTTCAACACCACCTCACTCTCCCCTACGTGCTTTCACTCTTTTCGAAGCTCTAGATTCTCTCTTCCTACCTAGAGTGGTCACTCGACTTTTGTCTGCGAAACACTTCTAAAGGTTTTATTCAAACCTTTTAATGGATCCCATAACTGACAGTTCAGTGAGGCCCATTCTCGATCTAAAGAAACTAAAACTCCCGTAGGTTCTATATAGAGTCCTTGAGGTTAGTATTAGCGTCCATGGAGATTATCTGTCATCCATATACGAACATAACACTTACGTTGACATACTCATTGCAAGATCAAATCAGCGTTTTAGTTGATTCACAGTCAGCCCATGTAATTTTCAAGACGTAGCCCTTTTGTCTATAGCTAGCCACTGCGCTCAGAGTATTCACCAAGTTGATGACCACAATCATGGCACATCTGTGTTACAGGGGAATTGTTATAATTCCTTACCTGGTTGATACTCTGGTGAAGGTCCCTTCCAGGCAGGGCAACCTCTATAGCGCCACACACTGCCGTCCCTGTAGATAGCGCCACACACTGCCGTCCCTGTAGATAGCGCCACACACTGCCGTCCCTGTAGATAGCGCCACACACTGCCGTCCCTGTAGATAGCGCCACACACTGCCGTCCCTGTAGATGGCGCCACACACTGCCGTCCCTGTAGATGGCGCCACACACTGCCGTCCCTGTAGATGGCGCCACACACTGCCGTCCCTGTAGATAGCGCCACACACTGCCGTCCCTGTAGATAGCGCCACACACTGCCGTCCCTGTAGATAGCGCCACACACTGCCGTCCCTGTAGATAGCGCCACACACTGCCGTCCCTGTAGATAGCGCCACACACTGCCGTCCCTGTAGATAGCGCCACACACTGCCGTCCCTGTAGATAGCGCCACACACTGCCGTCCCTGTAGATAGCGCCACACACTGCCGTCCCTGTAGATAGCGCCACACACTGCCGTCCCTGTAGATAGCGCCACACACTGCCGTCCCTGTAGATAGCGCCACACACTGCCGTCCCTGTAGATAGCGCCACACACTGCCGTCCCTGTAGATAGCGCCACACACTGCCGTCCCTGTAGATAGCGCCACACACTGCCGTCCCTGTAGATAGCGCCACACACTGCCGTCCCTGTAGATAGCGCCACACACTGCCGTCCCTGTAGATAGCGCCACACACTGCCGTCCCTGTAGATAGCGCCACACACTGCCGTCCCTGTAGATAGCGCCACACACTGCCGTCCCTGTAGATAGCGCCACACACTGCCGTCCCTGTAGATAGCGCCACACACTGCCGTCCCTGTAGATAGCGCCACACACTGCCGTCCCTGTAGATAGCGCCACACACTGCCGTCCCTGTAGATAGCGCCACACACTGCCGTCCCTGTAGATAGCGCCACACACTGCCGTCCCTGTAGATAGCGCCACACACTGCCGTCCCTGTAGATAGCGCCACACACTGCCGTCCCTGTAGATAGCGCCACACACTGCCGTCCCTGTAGATAGCGCCACACACTGCCGTCCCTGTAGATAGCGCCACACACTGCCGTCCCTGTAGATAGCGCCACACACAGCTCTTATGTCAGTTCAACATCCTCTGGTGCTGCTTTTGGATTCCCCTCGGTGCTGTGTCCCACAAATACAAGAGAATCAGATTTTTCTGCTCCTGCAAAATCTTTTTCTCTTTGGGATCTGTATCCTCTATTGAATCCATCTGCTATTTTTTGCCAATGGGTTTGAGTCTCAAGTTGTTTTTAATTTTCCTTCTCTTTGCGACTAGAATACGGTTTATTTCAGTTATGTTTTACGTTTTTTATTGCAGTTGATCTCTTTTGATCCAACTGCTTTTGCACAAACTGATTAGCCTAATGTTTGTAGGAGGGACATAGCTGGAGCAGGAGGAGCCAACACTTTTTTTTTTTTTCTGTTCTACTACGTAATGTCCGCCTCCTAGATTCAAGGGCATATACCCATGGTGCTGTGTCCCTAATGAATCTAACGAGTAGGATTTTACGGTGTGTACAAAAAATATATTTTCGTTTGTACATCCTGGGTAACGAGGAGTAAAGTTGCTTTAAAACCAAATTTTATTACGTGTTTTTTTGGGTTTTTCAATAATCTAAACATATATTGTGTTTACTTTTTATAGGGATGGAATAGAATTTGCCTTTAAAGAGCCAAGCCCACAGGGAGAGGTTCACCCACCTCTAAACATGGCTTTCCTTGACATTCTCAGTGAGTTTTCATCTAAACTGCTAAGACAGGACAAGAGAACGGTGTAAGTACTTTTAACGCTTGCTATATCGTGATAAGTCATTGTTTTTCTATACTGTATACTAATATATACTATGCATCAAAATATGAATTGCATTTGAGACCCTAAAAACATTATTATTGTTTATATATAAAATGTTGTTTTTTTTTGTTTTGTTTTTTAGATATGCGTATTTGGAAAAGTTTATGACATTTCAAATGTCTCTCAGAAGAGAGGATGTCTGGCTACCACTCATGTCTTATAGAAACTCTTTATTAGCTGGAGGAGATGATGATACCATGTCTGTTATGAGTGGAATGAGCGGCCGAGGCTCTTCAGTAAGGAGTAAAAAAACAAAACCAGCAACAGGCAAACGGAAAATACCAGAAGGTATATCAGAAGTAGAAAGTGTATTAAATCTTACTGTTTTCTTGTTACAATGTAATATTTATACTTCTGAATCTTTTTTTTTTTTTTTTTTTTATAATCTTAGCTGAAGAGAGTAGTAGCAGTGAAAGTATGTGGCTAAACCGGGAGCAAACCATGAATACACCAGTCATGATGCAAACTCCACAGCTAACATCCACCATCATGAGAGAACCCAAGCGATTGCGGCCAGAAGAAAGTTACATGCCAGTTTACCCAATGCAGCCTGAGCATCACCAACCTTCAATTGATTATAAGTAGGTGTTGGTGACAAAATTCCTTAAGCTGTGTATTGCTTTTTGGTTTTTTTCTTGACATAAAATGTGATCAAGCAAGATTGATAATAATATTAGCCTCTATGAAATTATGTTCAGTACACAGGTAACGTGGATGCTTGCTCAACGACAACAAGAAGAAGTAGCAAGGCAACATCAAGAGAGAGCTGCAATGAATTATGTGAAGCTGCGAACTAATCTACAACAAGCCATGTAAGAAACTATTTGTGGAGTCGGACTAGATTTGAAATCTCAAACACCACATACACATTTAAGGATTTTTATTTTAAATGAAAATTTGCCTCCGTTGTTTCTTTACAGGTGAAAATATTGTTGTAGTATTGTTTAGGCTTCGTTTTAGCATTACTAAATCTGATTCTTTTTAGAGCTGCTGACTTGAGATCGATCATTCCATACTATGGGATATCTTCTTTTCAGCCCCACTGTTTGGCACTTTTGAGTGCTCTGATCTGTGTAATTTTACCCACTGCTATATCTTGCCGTATAAATCTGATGTACCTATTTTTTATTTATTTTTTAAATTGTAGGGTCAATTTTTTTTCATGGTTTTGTCCATGTGCTGTGCATTTTTAATATACATATTCATACCATGTTGTTTTTTTTGGGTTTTTTTTAAGACGGCGTAACCCTGGGCTAATGGAAGATGATGAAGAACCAATCGTTGAAGATGTAATGATGTCATCTGATGGCAGAATTGAGGACCTTAATGAGGGCATGGACTTTGACACAATGGATATAGACTTAGTAAGTAAATATTGATGTTTAATTTTTTATAAATTTATGTATAAAAGTAATATAAATTTATATAATATTTAGATCCGTCCTAGTTGTTATGATGCCTTAAAGATCAGAATAGAGCCTTTAAGAGGCTCTGTCACCAGATTATAAATGCCCTATCTCCTACATAATCTGATCGGCGCTGTAATGTAGATCACAACAGTGATTTTTATTTTGAAAACCGATCATATTTGAGCAAGTTATGAGCAATTTTAGATTTATGCTAATTAGTTTCTTAATGACCAACTGGACGTGTTTTTACTTTTGACCAAGTGGGCGTTGTGGAGAGAAGTGTATGTGGTCACTGATTGGTCAGCCTATCAGACTCATACACTTCTCATTGTTCCAGCCCAGCATGATCCACAGCACAGTGTGATTGTGCAGTGAAAGAAGCTGGACTGGAACAATGAGAAGTGTATGAAGCTGATTGGTCAGCCTCATACACTTCTCTCCACAACGCCCACTTGGTCAAAAGTAAAAACACGCCCAGTTGGGCATTAAGAAACTAAATCTAAAATTGCTCATAACTTGCTCAAAAATGATAGTTTTTCAAAATAAAAAAACACTGCTGTTATCTACATTCCAGCGCAGATCAGATTATGTAGGGGACAGGGCACTTATAATCTGCTGACAGAGCCTCTTTAAATAAAACATAAAAAATAACATTTTAAAAGAATGGTTTTGAAGTAAAAATAAACGCATGTAAAGAAACTACAGTGTGGCGTGGAAGGAAGGTACTAATAAGTAACACTAGAGGGAAGGGTGTGTGTGTGTGTGTGTGTGTGTGTGTGTGTGTGTGTGTGTGTGTGTGTGTGTGTGTGTGTGTACGTGTGTGTGTGTACGTCTACAGGCTCTCAGAGCTGTCTTTTGTAAATGCCTGTAAGGAATACCCTACCAAGTTATTTTTCTTATTACTATTTACAGGCACAGTGTGCTGACCTCCAGAAGTATGGCAGTACATTGAAAGTTAAATTTTTTTAAAAAGTTAGAGGTGTTCCAGGTAAAAACATGTTTTAGCTGCTGTAACTGTTATAATGTGGGTACTCGCCTGTATATGGATGTTCCGGCAGTCAGATGCGCTCTTGCGCAGTTTCCAATGGCGGTCACATTGCCACAGAACTCTGTTCACCAGTGTCGAGCTGATGAGGTGGGCGGGCCACCGTGAGCTTTTATATATTTTTTTCCTAAACTATTCCTCGCCATCCATGCTACTTGGACCTCTCCTTCACCTTCTTATCCATGCTACCTGAACTCTTTCTTCTTTTCTTTTTTTATTCATGCTGCCTGAATCCCTCCCTCTCTTCCTGCTCTCCATTCGAGCATTGCAACCTGATCCCTCTTCTTTTCCTCCTCTCCAATAGCGCAGCCCACGCCTTCCCTCTCCTCCTCTCCATCCATGCAGTGCAATTCATTCGCCTAACTATTAGTTCGATAAAATATTAGCAGATACAGTGTGATCGTGCTGTCACCTAAAACTATCACACTGAGGAGCCGATAGGTCAGTGATACAACGGCGCATGCGCCTGACATGGGGAGACCAAATGGAGGGGATGTATTAGGGTTACATGCTGCTGTGATGTGCCGACGACTCAGGGGCATGTTTAGCCCGGTAACGTAGGCGAGTGGTGGATGTTACCACTGACTACCAATTTACTGTGGGGGCTGATGTGGTCACATGATTGTAACTGAATATAAAAGAACGGCACATCTGACCAAAGGAGCCTCCACAAGTGAGTGAACCCTATAACAGTTGCAGCGACTAATATATGTTTGTACCCGGAGAACACCTGTAATTAAAAAAAATCTAATGTTAGAAAACTAGTTAAAATGACGCGTATAACCTATTTATTTTTCCCATAAGTTAAGTTTTGGTTAAAGAGGCTCTGTCACCAGATTTTGCAACCCCTATCTGCTATTGCAGCAGATCGGCGCTGCAATGTAGATTACAGTAACGTTTTTATTTTTAAAAAACGAGCATTTTTGGCCAAGTTATGACCATTTTTGTATTTATGCAAATGAGGCTTGCAAAAGTCCAAGTGGGCGTGTTTAAAGTATAAGTCCAACTGGGCGTGTATTATGTGTGTTACATCTGGGTGTGTTTACTACTTTTACGAGCTGGGCATTCTGACGAGAAGTATCATCCACTTCTGTTCGTTAACACCCAGCTTCTGGCAGTGCAGACACAGCGTGTTCTCGAGAGATCACGCTGTGTCGTCACTCACAGGTCCTGCATCGTGTCAGACGAGCGAGGACACCGGCACCAGAGGCTTCAGTTGATTCTGCAGCAGCATCGGCGTTTGCAGGTAAGTAGCTACATCGACTTACCTGCAAACGCTGATGCTGCTGCAGAATCAACTGTAGCCTCTGGTGCCGATGTGGCCGACACGATGTAGGACCTGGGGCAGGAAGTGAGTGACGTCACAGCGTGATCTCTCGAGAACACGCTGTGTGTCTGCACTGCCAGAAGCTGGGCGTTGTGAAGAGAAGTGGATGATACTTCTCGTCAGAACGCCCAGCTAGTAAAAGAAGTAAAAACGCCCCGATGTACGCACATAATACACGCCCAGTTGTACTTTTACTGTAAACACGCCCACTTGGACTTTTGCAAGCCTCATTTGCATAAATACAAAAATGGTAATAACTTGGCCAAAAATGCTCGTTTTTAAAAAATAAAAAAAACGTTACTGTAATCTCCATTGCAGCGCCGATCTGCTGCAATAGCAGATAGGGGTTGCAAAATCTGGTGACAGAGCCTCTTTAACATAAACTGTATGAAGTAACCCTCACAAAACTGAAGCAGATTTACTATACACATAAAGGCATGTGAGTTTTGCGTTGGTGTTTTTGTTTCCCCCACCCATTTCACAGTATGTATAACGCAATTTTACTTCGTAATTGAAGTGTGTATTCAACTTGTTTCCTTTTCTTTAGCCGCCATCTAAAAACAGACGAGAAAGAACAGAACTCAAACCTGATTTCTTTGATCCTGCTTCAATCATGGATGAATCTGTAAGCCTAAAATACATAATCCCTGCTATTCTAAAAATAATGAAATAAATGTGCTTTGTAAATGTATTAAAAGAACTTCATGTTTGGTATATCCATTGAAAAGTACCCATTTAAAAATGTAACTAAAGATTGGAAGGGGCTATACTCGATCTGTGTAATGAAACTTTGTAGTCAGTCATTTACAGGAATGTGTTGTCCGTGCATATTTTGGATACGTAACCACTAACCAACAAACTTTATTCTCTAGAGCAGATTTATTTTTTTAGAATTTGACTCGTGTGTGTATGTGTATATATATATATATATATATGTATGTGTGTGGTATGTATGTACATGTAAATGTTGCTCTGATGAAACAGACTGCCAATCATAGTTGGCTAGTTGTTTGTAAACAAAACAACTTCTTACTGCCTTAAAATTACTATCAAATCCAACAGACTTATGAGGAAGAATGAAAATAACTCTTAAGGCCTCATTCACACGACTGCGTATTTGCGTCCACAATTTATCTGCATTTTTGCAGAGAAATTGCTGATCCGTTTATTACTATGACCCCATGCAAACGACCACATCGTTTTCACAGATCCATGCTGGGGCCACGAATCCGGACCGCAGAAACTCAGGACGTGTCATTTTACAGTCCGGATTTGCGGGTTCACACCCAATATGAAATTGATGTGAATCCTGATGACACGTGGATGCACAACAAAGGTTTTTTGCGGTCCATTGGACCGCAAAGGACCTGTGTTTTTGCCAACCTCAAAACAAATGCGCTCGTTTCCATGAGGCCTAAGCAAGGGTGCTGCAATGTTATGCCAAGTGCAGAGCCTGAAGGGGGTGGTGGAGCACACGTGGATTTAAAGAACACCACAGAGAGATCCTTTTGCATTCACCCCAGGCCCTGCAGTAGGCACAATACAGAGAATCAGTTTTGCCCTAAGCGTTATTTTAAGTAATCTCATCAAATGTTTGCTTTATGTACCTAGTAAGTGTTCAATTTTATTTAACTACTGGTCCATCATCTGAGAATCCCATTTATTGTTAGATGGAAGGACACACGACCTTCCGAAGCTTTCTCCTGACAATGATACATAAACGTGAACATACACTTAAAACATGGATGGTTTTCAATCCAATGGTGTGAGCTTGTGTGAAGCCTGTTTGGTCTTCATGTGACTAGGAAAATATCTATATCTAAATAGTTTTTTTATTAATTTGTGGGCTTAATTTATAATCAATTAGTTCTCAGAACCGTATGTTAACCGTTCCTATAAATACATTAAGATACTTTACCAAACATACACAGAAAACACACAAGAAAAGTTTGTTAAACCACTTCACGTAGAATAATACATGTTTTCCCAAATTGTAAGTGAATAGACTTACCATTGAAAATATTTTGTCATTCACTACAATAGACAGCTGATGGCAGCAAAACACATCTTCACAGGTATAGATCTCTTCCCATAACATTTCATTGTTTGTATTTATTTTTTGAACTTGCTTTTGTACTTTTATTTTGCTACACTCAAACGTAAAGCCTCTTTTTTTTTATTTTATTTTTATATTTTAGTTTTCCATTTCTATCTCTCCATATTTTTACATACTCCTAACTTCCATTTGTTTTTTTTTTCTTCTCTCTAGGTTCTTGGGGTATCAATGTTTTAATACCAGTTCATCTATCAACTCTGTGGTGAAGTTTTTTTTAAATGGAAGAGAAAGTTTTTAATTACAGTTTTGTGGTAGATCAGATGAAATTCTGTACAGAATTTTCTCTAATGAGAATTTGATATGCTTACCAAGATTAAGTGCATTGAGGGGCAGTTTTGAATGCCTGAAAATAACTATAAAGGACAAGTAAACAGTTTGCAAATAAGCTACAATGTATTATTTTGGAAAATAAATCTTTTATTTATATATATATATTTAGGTTGTCCAGTTATGACCCCACGCCCCCCCCCCCTTTTTGTTTTGTTTCCAATGTCGATAACAAGAGCAAAATCCTGCCAGTGAATAGTGTTGGCTTTGTTAACACTATGGGAAATGATCTGGTATGGTTATAAATAATTTTCCTTATATTTTTTTAACATCATGCCATTTTTAATTCGTATTCAATATGTTGCGAACAGTTAATTTTTACCATTTTAGTTTTAAATGCATATGCCCATTTTTTTTATACTGTGTTAATGGAAAGGAGCCTTACCGAAAGCCTTTTTCAGATGGTTAGCCGCCCGAAGGTATCAAAACATAACCATGCTTACTCATTAACCAACCTAAAAGTTTGCTTGTCCTTTAAGAAACATGTAATGTCGTGAAAATCCTTCCAGTAGTGCCACTGTATTTTGTCTCCAAATAAAAAGAAGCTTCTTGTAGTATGTTTGCAGAAAAAAACAAAACTTTAAACAAATTATACAGCTTATTAGAGTGTGGGAATAGGGTTCTAAATTTTAAATAAAATGATATATATATATATATAAATTGGTGCTGATTTTATAATTGCGCAGTTTGTTTAGTTTTTTTCTTACTTTTAAATTCCAAGTTAAAAATGAGGTTTCAGAAATATATTGAAAGTTTTAACAATGTTTAAAATAGTTGAAGCGTGAATATTCGCTTTAAAATGATTTTTAAATTTGTATTTTATATTGTTTTATCTATTTGTCTTTGCAAGCAGTCTTCAGGTTAAGTATACTTCCAGCAGGTTACATACAGTACATTCTTTTTCTATTTTTAAATTAGTTTAAAAACTTTAGGAAACTCCTTAACACTTAGCTTTATTCTATAAAAGCTTTGTTCTACACATCATCCTTAGTTCACAACTAATAGTCAACATTCACCATCTGACATCAACTCATTTTGCCAGGCTTAGGCAGCTAGACATTAAAGTAAATTTAACTTATATTTCATGTGTATATTTTTGTCAGTTGTCTTTCATTTTCTGAGGTTTAAAGTCATTCCATGCCTTGTGCTTGCAATACACAAACTTCTCTTGTGTTAAAAAAAATAAAATAAAAAAAATGCTGTGTAAAACCTGTAACAATCACATTAGGCTGTGGTAGCCAAAAACCATAAGTTATCTAGAGAATTCTAAAATATAATTTCTTGACCATCATAGTTGTAACACAAAAACTGATATGTCTAAATCATGTTACATAATTTCTCAATGTCTGAAATGACTGCCAACCCTACCTTCACACCACTGCATTTATTAGAACTGCTGAAAATACTGTGTATATACCATTTTAAACTTACGTTGATTTCTTTCTTACTCTAAGCAGAGTATATCTTTGTGAAAGCAGTTCCTACAGCTTTGTTTTCAACCAGCTAAAATGTTTTATATATTTACCTAACCTGTTGTCCTCCACATTCTATTGTCCTCTGTACCGTTTTCTGATTTGTATTTATGTCTTGAGACAGTAACTTTTTGAATAAAAATAAACCTACAGTATTTCATGTGTAATTCTATTTCATTTTTATGTCTTACAAGATCGTTATTTGATTTTTACCAAGCCGGAATTGATGATTTTTATTTTAGTGGTATGTCTCATTGTAAGGGGCAACATCCGTGTTTACTTTCCTTTTCTTATGACTGTGCAGTAGAAAAACAGAGCGATGTTTCTGTTAAACAGCCACATAGATTTCAATGGGATTTTTCTGATGGCAAATGCCATCAGTTTTCTTTAGTCAGCCTCTGTAACGTCAAGTTTGTTGTTTTTGCGGGTGGTGAAAATAGATTTGTGATGCATCTGTTTGGATTTATACGCCTCACTGATATTTAGGGTATGTTCACACGGCTTAGCAAAATACGTCTGAAAATACGGAGCGGTTTTCAGGCGTAAACAGCTCCTGATTTTCAGAAGTTTTTGTAACTACTCGCATTTTTCTCGGCATATTTTACAGACGTTATTGGAGCTCTTTTTCAATGGAGTCAATGAAAAACTGCTCCAAAAACGTCCCAAGAAGTGACATGCACTTTTTTTTCGCGGGCGTCGTTTGACAGCGACGCGTAAAATAACACCTCGTGGGAACAGAACATCGTAAAACCCATTGAAGGCAATGGGCAGATGTTTGTAGGCGTAATGGAGCCGTTTTTTCAGGCCCGAATTACGTCTGAAAACAGTGCGTGTGAACCCTTAAAGGAGGAGCAACAGCACTTTTCTCTGAAAAATCCTGACAAAATTATTTTGCACAGTAACCATTTAACTCTTCTCAATTCCCCAACGCTGCGCTGCTTTGCTCTCAGGTTCATTTGACCAGTGTCCTGCGAAATCTGTAGAATGGGTGGTTTGGTGCATCCACTTTTCAATCCAGAGCTTATAAAACTAGTATGAACAGAAATTACAGAAATTAACGAGGCTCTACAAAAAAAGGAGGAATAAAGCATTTTTTTTTTATTTTTTAAAAAAAAAACAGCAAATCTGCCAGAAAATTCTAACTGGCATATGCGCGCAGTACACAGATAAAGCTGGTAGACCGTACACTTCACTGCAGGTGCCAGGAGTGAAGCGCAATGTAGCACGCATGAGATTCGGAGCTGGCTTGAAATGACGTAGCACAGGCTGGAGAGGCGTTTTTAGGGAGCAGACTGCCGGACTCTTCAGCATCACGGCTACACCTAGATGACTCTTCTCAGGTAATTTGCATACAGCACACTGCACTTTCAGGGTCTTTTTTCCAAAATAGTTCAGTCATAATTTGGCATCTTAAGAAACAAGTTTACATCATGTGTTACTTTCTTGATCCCGCAGCACTTTGTGTTTCAAGGGTGCGTGAGTAGGCTTCCACGCCAACGTATAAACAATGGGAACTCCACACTAAAAGGTATTACGCAATAAGTGATATTTTATTTCACATATAGCGAAAAGTAGTAATCCAAAAATAGGTTTAATGTTTCGGTCTATACATTCGACCTTCTTCAAACACGGATTACGTCCGTGGATATGGAAAAAGTTTAATAACGTTAATGAAAAAAAATATGAAAAACCCACATTTTCCCCATACAAATTGCTTTACTATTAAAAAAATAAAACAAAAAGGTTACACATATTTGGTATTGCCGCGTCCGTAACGACCCCGACTATAAAGCTTTTACATTATTTAACCCGCACGGTGAACGGCATAAAAAATAAAATAAAAACAATATAAAAATTGCTGTTTTCTGTGAATCCTGACTTTAAAAAAAAATGTGATAATAAGTGATCAAAAGTCGCATCTACTCCTAAATGGTACCAATAAAAACGACAAGTCGTTGCGCAAAACAAAAGCCTTCAAACAACTGCATCGGCGGAACAATACAAAAGTTATCTCTCTTCAAATAAGGAGCTACAAAAAAAAAATATTTTGAAAAAAAAAAAAAGCGTTTTTACTGTGTAAAAGTAGTAAAACATACAAAATCTATACAAATTTGGTATTGTTGCAATCATAACAGCCCGCTGAACAAAGTTATTGTGTTTAAACCACACGGTAAACGGCGTAGATTTAGGACGCAAAAAAGAGTGGAGAAATTTCAGGGTTTTTTCTATTCCCCCCCCCCCCCCCCCAAAAGTAAATAAAAGTTAATCAATAAATATGTACCCCAAAATGGTGCTATTAAAAATTCAACTTGTCCCGCAAAAAACAAGACCTTATATATGTTGACGCAAAAATTAAAAAGTTATAGCTCTTGGAATGCAATGAAGGAAAAACGTAAAAATACCTTGGTCATTAAAGTTTAAAATAGGCCGGTCATTAAGGGGTTAATCATGAATCAATAATGTATCATGAATCAAGAATAATTAATCATGTATCATGATTTAAGAATCATATATCAGGAATCATTCATCATGATTATGAAGTAATCATTATGAATCGTGTCTATATATGGACAGTGACGTCAGGGGTTAACTCTAAAACCAGAATCCCCTGACGCCAATGTATGGATATCTACACCAGGGGCTTCTCCAGTAGCGGAATCCCAGAGACACAGCGATCTGACATCGGGGATTCCGCTCCTAGAGAGAGATGCTGACTACATTGTCCATATATGGATAGTGACACTAGGGGCTTCTCAAGTAGAGGAATCCCCGGCCAGTGTGTCGGCCGGGGATTCCGCTCCTAGAGAGAGCCACGAACGTCACTGTCAAAACGGACGGTGACGTCAGGTGCTCTGTCTAGAAGCGGAATCACCGGCCAGTGCGATCTGACACTGGGGATTCCGCTCCTAGAGTCAATTCAGGTAGCGCTATCTGCAGTGGTGGGTGCGATGCTATCTACAGCGGGGGGGGTGGGGGGCGGCACTATCTAGAGCGGGGGTGGAGAGCCGACGGGGGCTCCCTCTAGGAGGGGAATCCTCGTGCCAGAGCTCTTGCCAGGGATTCCGATGCTGGAGCGAGCTTAGGTGGCGCTATCTACAGAGGGTTTTGCACTGCCTACAGGGGGTTGTGGGTGAGACTATCTACAGTGGGGGCGGGGTGTATTCCGGGGCTCTCAAAGCCCCGGCCGACATGAGTGCTGCTCACACTGAAGCAGCACTTCACTCATTAAACCCGTTACAGGCTGTGAACGTTTATACACGTGCTAACTGCACGGGGCATCGGCAGTTAGAACGTATATAGCCATATGGCAGTCGTGAAGGGGTTAGGGAAGATTTAGAAATTCTGCAGAGCACAGGGATTAGTCCATTTTTGGCTGAGGGGGTGGGGCTTAGCCAATTGACGGCGCTTAATAATCTTTGTCCTACTGCAGACAGGGCAGGGGTGGGGTTGGTTTCTGTTCCAGCTAGTTGTCTTACAGCAGGACATCGAGGAAGAGGTAAAGGGCTGAGCTCCAGGGAGAGACGGGGAAGATTTCTTTATATACTTCTTAGTTTTAATTGTAATATGAGAGAAATGGGATCAAAGGAAAGGGAGATAAGGGAGGGATTTCTGGGATAGTTATTTATTTTTTGTGCCTTTTCAATGTGTAATAGTGTTATGTAAACCCCTTTGCTTTATTCACATTACCACCTTTTTTTTTCTATTTATCTACATTACATTCCCTACTTTAAAGCATGTGCTCTCACCGCTTCCATAGCTGCTTCATGGGTTAAACCTGCTTTGGCCCCTCCCAGGCCCCCATTTGAATTGTCAGTGACACAACAGTTAGGTCTGTTAGCAGACTAGACTCCATGGTCACTGAGACATATTCTCCTTTGATTGACATATGCAGCCAGGAGAACAGCATATAGAAGAGAAGGGAGAAACTCGGGTCAATAACTGCAATCATGTCACATGGCATGTTCTATCTACTACACAAGTCATTATGTTTTGTCACTAAACTTGAGCTTTTGCCCTTTCACTGCCAGGGATGTATGTAAATGTGTCATGGCTAAATCTTGGTATCCTGATAAGGAAAATATTTTAGATACAAACCTATTGTACAATATTCCACCTGGCATCAAAAGCATAAAGAAGCATCGAAGTACTGTTAGGGTATGCTCACACGCTTAACAAAACACAGCTGTAAATAAGGAGCTGTTTTCAAGGGAAAACAGCCCCTGATTTTCAGCGGTTATTTATTCAACTAGCGTTTTTGGAGCTGTTTTTATATTGGGTCAATGAAAAACGGCTCAAGAAGTGACATGCACTTCTTTTTATGGGGTGTCTTTAAAAAAAACGCCCTGTCGGAACAGAACACCGTGTTTCCCATTGAAGTCAATGGGCAGATGTTTGTAGGCGTTTTGCTTCCGATTTTTCAGCCATTTTTCGGGACGTCTACGGCCCGAAAAACTACTGAAAATAGCCCGTGTGAACATACACTTACATCTTTCATAAATAAGACCTAGTGAAGTTCGGACCTTAAAATTATACCATTCACACGTGCACCCAAAGAGATATGAGAAGAGGTGAAAGAAGAAGCGGGGGGCACCACCTTATCTATAGAATAAGAGGATACTTTTTTATTATTTGTTAATCGTAGAAGGGAAAACAACAGAATTGTATCTTTTTCAATAAACGTATGTTCCTCATATCTGAAGATTTGATACATTTATCCTATCCATTGTTCAAGACCATGAATCTCTACTGATTTCCTGATCTTGGTATCTTGGCTTTCAAATGATATGGGGTGCAGTGCTTAATTGAAGTCGGGTACCAGCATGAATTCCTGGTTCTGTGGGAGGGTTGAGAGAGTGGAAGCTTCAAGCGACGACAGAAATAACAATCTGTTAGGCTAGGTCCACACCTTGTATTTGCATTCTGTCTAAAACTACTTTGATTTTGGACAAAATTACTACTAAAATAGGATGCATCGCGACACAAAAATGATACACGCTGCTTTTTTACGTCCAGTTAGGGTATACTCAGACGGAAAGACGTTTTTATGTATCAGGCGTTTTTTATGTGTTTTTCTATTAAGACAATGAAAAAGTCACTACTTTTTTATGGGGCGTTTTTTTTTATGCGCCATTTTTGCAAACCGCCCGTAAAACAACGCCCTGTGGGAATGAAACACAGTTTTTCCCCATTGAAATCAATGGGCAGATGTTTGGCGGTGTTCAGTCCCCGTATTTCTAGCCATTTTTCAGGGCCTTTACAGCTCGCTTTCCCATTGATGTAAATGGGAAGCTTAAAGAGGCTCTGTCACCACATTATAAGTGCCCTATCTCCTATATAAGATCGGCGCTATAATGTAGGTGACAGTAATGCTTTTTATTTAGAAAAACAATCTATTTGAAACCACTTTGAGCGATTTTTAGCTTTATGCTAATGAGTTTCTTAATGCCCAAGTGGGTGTCTTTTACTTTAGACCAAGTGGGCGTTGTACAGAGGAGTGTATGACGCTGACCAATCAGCGTCATGCACTTCTCTCCATTCGTTTACACTGCACTAGCGATAAAGCTATGTGCAGCTACATACACAAACCCTAACATTACTGTAGTGTTATGATAATGAATAATGAATGTTTATTCAGAATCCTGACATGTCTTTTCTTTTCTGTTAGGCCCCATGCACACGACCGTGTTTTTGCGTCCGCAATTCCCCCGCAAATCCACGGGAGAATTGCGGACCCATTCATTTCTATGGGCCCATACACACTATCCGTGTTTTCACGGGTCTCCGCATGTCCGCACATCCGTGCCGCAGAAACTCCGGACATGTCCTATTATGGGCCGCAAATGCGGTGCGGACATGCCAATAGAAGTCAATGGGCCCATGGAAATTGCGGATACACCTCCGTGTGTCATCCGCAGTTTTGCGGATTTGCGGAAGTGTTGCTAGGCGACGACCGGGAATGAGTTCTGTCGTCATCATGTTTTACCTAGGCTTTTTTTTTTTATCCGCATTTTGCGGATTACATACGGATGAACTGCGGAGGACATACGGATGAACTGCGGATGACATTTCACGGAACACGGTCCTGGAATTTGCGGACCAGAAAAACACTACGGTCGTGTGCATGAGGCCTTAGATTCCAGCAAGGCAAGCATAATCTCGTTTGAAATGACCGGCTACATCGTAATCTCGCAAGATTATGTTTGCCTTGCTGGAATCTCCCAGACGCTACAGACATGTCAGGATTCTGAATAAACATCACGTCCGGGCTGGTAGTGATGTATATTCATTATCAGGACACTACAGTAATGTTAGTGTTTGTGTATGTACCTGCACATAACGATATAACTATATCGCTAGTGCAGTGTAAATGAATGGAGAGAAGTGTATGATGCTGATTGGTCAGCGTCATGCACTCCTCTGTACAATGCCCACTTGGTCTAAAGTAAAAACACGCCGACTTGGGCATTAAGAAACTCATTAGCATAAAGCTAAAAATCGCTCAAAGTGGTTTAAAATCGTTTTTCAAAATAAAAAACATTACTGTCACCTACATTACAGCGCCGATCTCCTTATATAGGAGATAGGGCACTTATAATGTGGTGACAGAGCCTCTTTAATCAAGCATTTGATGCTTTTTTCGCGTTTTTTTTATGCATTTTGGTGTGTGCTTTTTTACGCATAATTAGGACTCCCATTGACTATGGGAACATTTAGCGTGTTTTACGTGCAAAGGGATTGACTCGACACTTCTTTATTTACACAACGTGTTTTTTAAAAACGCTTGTGTAAAAAAGCGCGTTGTATGTACTAGCAGCGCACTTTACCAATTAGGTAAATGAAAAGCCTAATCAAGCGTTTTTTGATGCAGTATTTGGCACGTAAAATGCGCAAAAAAAACGTGTCAAATAAATGCCGTGTGAACCTGTCAAGTGAAAAGTCATTCACTTCACTTTGATCATTCTTAGGGTATGTTCACACAGCAGAACGCCTACAAACATCTACCCATTGATTTCAATTGGAAATACGGCGTTGTGTTCCGACTGGGCATTTTTTTACACCTCATTTTCAAAAAAATGGCACGTAAAAAGACGCCCACGAAAAAAGAAGTGCATGTCACTTCTTGGGACGTTTTTGGAGCCGTTTTTCATTGACTACAGCTCCTTATATTCAGGCGTTTTTGTAGTAAGCGCGTGAACATACCCTTAGCCTTTTGGTGTGTCCTATAGCTTCTGCCAGCTGCCATTTGTACAATCACTCCCAAAATTGCAGCCGGACAATGCTTAGCAATTTTAAGACAACTTTTCCTGGCTTGTAGCCAAAAGTAGGGAGGGGGGGGGGGGGGGGTGAGATTCCCTCTCACATTTACGGCAGCTGTGAGTCAGTTTGCTTTGCCTTATTCACCTTGCTGTAATTCTGGGAAGTGCTTCCTCTGGTGGCCAACATAGGAAATTATGTAAAATTATTATTACATTTTTAATACTTTCCACCATGTGGAAGAAAAAAAAAAGACAGCAAAAAACGTATATAATATAATAGAAATAAGTAACTTAAAAAAAAAATGTTTAATTCGTGACACATTCCCTTTAAACAACTCTATATTGTAAGGGGTTATGTTCACACACAGTGTTGTCAAACATAATTCAGGCGTTTTACGCCTCGAATTATGCCTGAAAAAACGCCACTAATACGCCTACAAACATCTGCCCATTGCTTGGGTTTTACGGTGTTCTGTTCGCACGAGGTATAATTTTACGCGTTGCTGTCAAAATACGGCGCGTAAAAAGACGCCAGCGAAAAACAAGTGCAGGTCACTTTTTGGAGCCGTTTTTCATTGACTCCATTGAAAAACAGCTCCAATAACGTCCTGAAAATACGCTCCGTATTTTCAGACGTTTTTGGTCACTGCGTGTGAACATACCCTTTATAGTTCGGCCTCTTACAGACGTGGCGATACCAGTTGTCAACTTTTTTGTTTTTTTTTAACATTGCTTTAGGGAATAGGGGGGTTTTGAACTTTTTAAAACATTTTTCTTTTTTGGGAACATAAAAAAAAAAGTAAAAAACTGTTGTTTTTTTTAATTAGTCCCCCTGGGGGACTTGAAGCAGTGATCGTTGGATCGCTTGCATGATATATTACTATACTGACCGTCTCATTTGAAGCCCAGAGGCAGGGCTTCTAAGGCGTACAAAAATGCCCCCAGGCTGTCATGACGCCCATCGGCACCCCCCGATCGTGTCATGGGGGGCCGATGGCATGTTGGAGGTGGCAGCCCCCCTCATTCTAACAATTTAAATGCAGCCGTGATTGACAGGCATTAGAAGGCGTTAAATGGGCGGAGTCAAAGTTATCTTGAATTCCGCCTGTTGCAGTGAGGCGTCGGCTGTAATACACAGCCGTCACCCAGTGAGCATGGAGCCTGCTCAGCCTGTGAGCAGGCTCCATACTTCCCCTTGAGGGTATGTTCACACAGCTTATTTTCGGGCCGTAAACTCCTCCAAACATCTGCCCATTGATTTCAATGGGAAAAACGGCATACTGTTCCGTTTTGGACAGAATCAATAGCGCAGTCGATATAAAATGCACATGTTCGTTCTTCCGTCTCTGACCTACCATTAAACCCCTTTCCGCTGAGTGGTTAACCCGACGGAATCTTTCAACGGAAGGGCAATGGTGATGTGAACAAACCCTAACTTGTCACCAACTCTGTTTACTGATCGTTGTAAAGATGGTGGTGAAGATGGTTTATCAGCCTCACTGAGATCATATTACAGCTGCAGCTCATAGTTGGAGAAAGAGGAGTGAGCTGCTGCTTCACACAAAGCCACACACAGACTCTGGAAGCATGTGAAAATATTTCTCCTGCTGCTGCTTTTAGTCAGCATTATACTATCTCACCCGATTGCTGGATTCACAGCAAACCTGCTTAATAATTCTTTATAATATCCTCCATGCTGCTGCTTCTGTGTGTCAGAGAGATAAAAGAAGGATCAGGACACAGAACATATTGAGATTTCTATCACCTTTTTGATTTGTCATCATCTACTAAACATTATACAATCCCCCCTGAATTATCCATGTACAACTTTGTTTAATGTACTCCATTCTCCTCACTGTGTATAGGTGATGTGATATAGCAGCTAGCCTCCACCCCTTCTGAAACTGAGCTCAAGCAAAACTGAAAATTGAACATGGTGCTTGCAGGGGGGACAACTGCTGTTACATGTCTTATATTGGTCAGAAATACACCGTGTTCCAAATAGGGATGCACGGTGCATCGAAACTTCGATACTGTTTCAATACTGTGCATCCCTAAACGGTTCGATACCGCTATTTCCTGTATTTCGATACTTCGCTGTGCAGCCGCACAGCTCAGTATAGTAATACATGAATGTATGGGAGCGCGGCTGCGGCTGTGTAATTCAGCCACCGCTCCGCTCCTGTGTAATTCAGCCACAGCTCCGCTCCTGAGTCATGATAAGTTCGCGGGGTCAGGATGATGAGATGCGGCTGCACTAATGAGCGGCGGCACTGGAGACAGAAAATGGCGGGCGCACTACAAAACACCCCCATGTTCTGTCTCCAGTGCCTGAACTGCCGCTCATTAGTGCAGTGCCGGCCGCATCTCCTCATGCTGACCGCGCGCGCACTTCCTGTCAGGAGCGGGGCAATGGCTGTATTACACAGCCGCAGCCCCGCTCTATAACGGCGGAGATCAGAGAAACCTCTCATCTCCGCCGCTATTCCCCTGAATGATGCGATCACAGCTGACTGCAGCATTCAGGAGAAAATGAGAAGGGGGGATGCCCCTGGATGCGTCACAGGGAATTCCTGTGACGCGATCGAGGGCCATACCATATATGGGCAGACAGCCCAGGGTCTATTGACGGACCCCAGGGCTATCTTACCATATTTCATGTTGTTAGGACATACCCAAGTATGTCCTAACAACTGCCTGTGTGCTATACATACACAGGCTAATGTACTGGCACATATCTGATATATGTCAGTACATTAAAGTTTAAAAATAAAGTAAAAACAAAGTATTGTTAAATTTAAAAAAAAATACACATTCACCTTTTTTACAATAAACATTAAAATAAGTCTCAATACATAAAATATTCACACATTCAGTAATGGCGCGCACAACAATTTTTTTGCATCATTTATGATGTGTACGCTGGAAAAAAATGAAATAAACACGGCTTTCATTCACTTATTAATGTGGGGCACGAGGTGCGATGAATTTAACCTCCATGTTCCTCACATTAATAGTAATTAACTCCATCATGTACTTCGCACAATAACCCATTAGGACTGAGAAACATGATGGGATTAATTACTATTAATGTGAGGTGTGTTCAAAATTCATCACACGTCGCGCCTCACATCAGAAAACGGAAGAATTTTTTTTTTATTACTGTTGCCAAAGTATCGAAATTGGTATCGAAATCGCAATACTAAACGAAGTATCGGTATCGAAGTCCAAATTCTGGTATAGTGACATCCCTAGTTCCAAATTATTATACACATTGGATTTAAGTGTCATAAACATTTAATTATTAGTGTTTCAATTAAACGCATGGATGGTATTGTGTCTTAGGGCTCTTTGGATCATTGTACTCAATCTCAGACACCTGTGATAATTATGAATACCTATATAGTAACAGACCAAACGATAAACGTTCACGATAAACGTCCACACATATCGAAAGAAAAACAAAGAATGAATACTCGTGACTGTATGTGTGGACATATCACACATTCCAAAAAGGGACAAAATCAAACACCAAGTACACAAGTATGACTTGTAATAATGGCAATACTTTATTAAATATACATAAAAACATGTTGGCCATCAGGACCTAAAATAAGACATAAAATTAAAATGCATGGATGTGGAGAACACGAGCTGTAACAAGTAAAGAATACTCAAGAGGCAAAGAAAAGCATAATAAACAATTCAAAGAACAACTTGCAAATAAAGAAGTTCAAAAACCACAATGTGGTACATGCACAGTGCCTGCATAATAGAGAAAGTAATGAGCCAAACGGTATATAGCGAGCAGAGCCCGCCCACACTGGTATATGTGTGAGTGTAAAGATATAGTGAGCAGGGGGTAACCGCAAATCAAATCCGGTCCCAGGACCTATACCAACCGGTATACTGCATAATCAGCCTAAAAGTGGACACCACACCACGAGCCCCAACGCACGTTTTGCGGTAGCTTTCTCAAGGGGTGCCATTATTACAAGTCATACTTGTGTACTTGGTGTTTGATTTTGTCCCTTTTTGGGATGTGTGATATCTCCACACATACAGTCATGGCTATTCAACCTGTGATAATTAGTTTTCCAGGTGTGCCCAATCAAAGTAAAACTACTTAAGAAGGACGTTCCACATTATTAAGCAGGCCACAGGTTTCAAGCAATATGGGAAAGAAAAAGGATCTCTCTGCTGCCGAAAAGCGTGAAATAGTGCAATACCTTGGACAAGGTATGAAAACATTGGATATTTCAAGAAAACTTAGGCGTCGTCATCGTACAGTGAAAAGATTTGTGGCGGATTCAGAGCACAGACTGGTTCGCTCAGATAAAGGGATAATGAGGAAGGTTTCTGCCAGACAAATTAATAGGATGAGGAGAGCAGCTGCTAAAATGCCATTGCAAGGCAGCAAACAGGTATTTGAAGCCGCTGGTGCCTCTGAGTCCCGCGGACCTCAAGGTGTAGGATCCTCCAGAGGTTTGCAAGTGTGCATAAAGCGATTATTCGGCCACCCCTAAACAATGCTCACAAGCAGAAACGGTTGCAGTGGGCTCAGAAATACATGAAGACTAATTTTCAAACCGTGTTGTTTACTGATGAGTGCCGTGCAACCCTGGATGGTCCAGATGGATGGAGTAGTGGATGGTTGGTGCATGGCCACCATGTCCCAACAAGGCTGCAACGTCAGCAAGGAGGTGGCGGAGTCATGTTTTGGGCTGGAATCATGGGGAGAGAGCTGGTAGGCCCCTTTAGGGTCCCTGACGGTGTGAAAATTACCTCTGCAAAGTACGTAGAGTTTATGACTGACCACTTTCTTCCGTGGTACACAAAGAAGAACCGTGCCTTCCGTAGCAAAATTATCTTCATGCATGACGATGCACCATCTCATGCTGCAAAGAATACCTCTGTGTCATTGGCTGCTATGGGCATAAAAGGAGAGAAACTCATGGTATGGCCCCCCATGTTCCCCTGACCTCAACCCTATTGAGAACCTTTGGAGTATCCTCAAGCAAAATATCTATGATGGTGGGAGGCAGTTCACATCAAAACAGAAGCTCTGGGAGGCTATTCTGACATCCTGCAAAGATATTCAAGCAGAAACTGTCCAAATACTCACAAATTCAATGGATGCAAGAATTGTGAAGGTGATATCAAAGAAGGGGTCCTATGTTAACATGTAACTTGGCCTGTACATTTTTTTTTTATTGAAAGAGCTATTGATTTCTGTAAATATGACCTCCTGATGCTGCAAGTTCAACAAATTACCATTTTAGTTCTCTTTACAACCTTTAAAATGTTTTGATCTCTGTTGTGCATAATAATTTGAAACAGTGCATTTTGAGTTTTTTACTTCTAAAAAAAAATCTGTTATTATTAGGAGATTTGTTCAATAAAATTTGCATTATACTCTAACGGTTGATGGCTTGAAGATTATACTCACTGTCATTTGCATCGACTATTTAGGAAAATCAACGAAAAATAACATTTTCATAATAATTTGGAACGCGGTGTACTGCTATTCCTCATGAACACACCCACAGACAAACAACCGCTTTTTCTGAAAAGTCACTTGAAATCACAGTGATACAGAGGGTACGAACAAACACAGTGTAAACACTTTGGATTTTCCGCAATGGATTAATTGCGGAAAATCCACAGCGTTTTACAGTAGCAAAAGTGAGGATGAGATTTTAGCAAATCCCGTCCCCACACTGCGGAAAAATGCAGCCGAAAAAAAACGTACAGAAATTCAACTGTGGTGCGGTTTCTTCAACGGCAGCATGTCAATTAATGCTGCGGAAACCCAGCTCTTCTGTTGCGGGTTTTCCCATTGAATTCAATGGGGTGCTTAAACCGGCAACAAAGTGGTGTGTGTTGTGATGCTTGCGGCGGAATCACAGCGATTCCGCCACCAAAATCTCAAGAAAAAAAATAAAATAAAGTTACTTATCCAGAGTTCCCTGCTTATTCACCAGTCCGGCCTCCCTGGATCACGTAGCAGGCCATGTGACCGCTGCAGCGGGCACATGGCCTGCCACATCATCCAGGGGGCCTGGAGCGGATGTCCGAGGAGGGAAGGGGGTAAGTATGTGCAATAATTTACACAGCAAAATTTACTCCCTAAAAAAACACACCACAGCGTGGTGCGGGATTTTGGATGGCATTCCCTGCAGTATTCAGAGCGGATACGCTGCGCAGCTTGACGCAGTGTGTCCGCCCTGTATACGCCGTGAGTGTTCCAACTGTTGTGGAAGTCAATGGCTCAAAATATATTAGACTGAAATTTAGACGAGCATTCCAACAGACACACACGCCAGGAATTTTATCCAGCATCCTAATCAGGAGATTTCATACCGAGATATATATAGAGTGAGGAGAAATAACACACAGACGCTGCTGGTATGCTCAAAATACTCCTCATTGTCAAACTCAATTACAATAATATCATTTAAAAGGGGTCTAGGCTTGAGGCTAACTAATCAGAAGCAATGTGACAATAATTCTTATTCAGCCAATAGCAGACCATAAGAATATTTCAAATACATAATTATAATTCTTCATTAAAATGCTGACATCAGGTAACACGTGGAGACAAGCATACACTGGGGTGGTGTTTACTGTTCTTTGAGGGAGTTTGTTGCGATAGCGACAAATAGTTGCATTTTATGTCTTGTTGTTTAGCCAACCCGTTAGCCATGGATGCACACGACCACACGATGAACACATAAAGATAACACATTTCTTTGGGACTCGAGCAGAACTATGTAGAGGAAAGGTCATTAAAATAATGGAGAATACATATCTTAGTAATTCGGCATCTTGCTTGATAATTCATAATGTAATTTAATTCAGAGAATATAAGCAAATAGACCATCCTTCACAAACCCCCCTTTTTCTCATATTAAATTACAGAAATTATGAATTATGATTATAAACCTCAAACAATATATCAATAGGGCCACAACTAATAATATAATGCCATCACCAATCTCAGTTTTGGGTATAGGGTTCCACCAGTGCATTGGCAAGTCCTGTACATTTTCATCCACTTCTGTTCTTCACTAAGTGTCGCTCTGAGGGTATGTGCACACACACTAATTACGTCCGTAATCGACGGATGTATTTCGGCCGCAAGCACCGGACCGAACACAGTGCAGGGAGCCGGGCTACTAGCATCATAGTTATGTACGATGCTAGGAGTCCCTGCCTCGCTGCAGGACAACTGTCCCGTACTGTAATCATGTTTTCAGTACGGGACAGTTGTCCTGCAGCGAGGCAGGGACTCCTAGCATCGTACATAAGTATGATGCTAGGAGCCCGGCTCCCTGCACTGTGTTCGGTCCGGTACTTGCGGCCGAAATACGTCCATCAATTACGGACGTAATTAATGTGTGTGCACATACCCTAAGGGTAACCCACACAATTATGGTGTCAGACTGTATGGTGGTGTCCAGTGGGGGATTTATCATTACCCTCCAACTGGTCACTTATTAAAACACTCGGATGCTGATGACGGGTTCACTTAGGTTTTTGATCCTACTTTACTTTCACCTTTGCTGATGTCATCAGGACTTGGCTTGGTCCTTCTCATCTGTCAGATACCGTCTCTTTTAGTATACATCACAGGGCTGTACACAGCACCTTATGCTGTGAGCCTGGGGTGAGATCCCACGTAGACAGAGTAGTGGAGTCTTATTGTGACTACCACAAACCCTCCGCATCTGTCCTCTTCCTCCGGTAAGTTGCTTGTCTGCACGGCTGCTTAGAATTGAAACACTGCCGTCCGTTCATGACAAATGCGTTGTATTGGCTCAGGCTGCCCCTGCCGTATCTCCGTGATGGAGTTCATCCTGTTAGTCTTTTAGTTCATGTTTACTGGCACTTGCTGGGGACCCAACCCTTGTCAATTGTTAAAATAAATGCTAATCTGGTGATAACATTTACATAATATAAAAATTGTTCTAAGTACATACATTAACCCCTTAACGCACCATGACGTAACTGTACGTCATGGTGAGCAGTAAGTTCGCGCACCTTGACGTACAGTTACGTCAGTGCTTTGACAGTTAACCGCCGCGCGGCGCTACACCGCAGCGGCGGTTAACTGTGCAGGGTGTCAGCCCTGCTCTCCCCGTTGCCGATCAGCGGCCTGTCGCCGCTGATATCGGCAGTTAACCCCTTAATTGCGGCGCTCGATTTTAAACGCCACAATTAAGGTCTTTAGCGCCGATCGGCAGCCCCCATGTGAAATCACGGGGGCTGGCGATGGTACCCATGGCAACCGGACGCCAGACAATGGCTTCCGGGTTGCCATGTACAGAAGCCTATGAGGACCACCCCGAGGGTGGTCGTCGTAGGCTTCCTGTCAGTGTGACTGTCACGTCACAATGACAGTTGAAATGCATTACACTACGTGTGTAGTGTAATGTATTCCAGCAGCGATCAGAGCTGCAAGTCTAAGTGTCCCCTAGTGGGACAAGTGAAAAAAGTAAAAAAAAGAATAAAAATGTTTTAAAAAAAGTGTAAAAATAAAAGTTATAAGTGACATAAACAAGAACTGCTTTTTTTCCTATAATAAGTCTTTCATTATAGGAAAAAAAATGAACACGTAAAAAAAAAGTACACATATTTGGTATCACCACGTTCGTAACGACCCCAACTATAAAATTATAATATTATTTTTCCCGCACAGTGAACGCCGCAAAAAAAATAAACGAAAAACAATGCCAGAATCACTATTTTTTGGTCACCACCCCTCACAAAATATGTAATAAAAAGTGATCAAAAAGTCATATGTACGCCAAAATAGTACCGATACAAACTACAACCCGTCCCGCAAAAAACAAGCCCTTACACAGCTTTTTTGACTGAAAAATAAAAAAGTTATGGCTCTCAGAATATGGTGACACAGAAAATACATTATTTTCTAAATAAGTTATTTTATTGCTCAAACGCTGCAAAACATAAAAAAACGTATATACAAATGGTATCGCCGTAATCGTACCGACCCGCAGAATAAAGTATAATAGTCATTTATAGCCCAGGGTAAACGCCGTCAAAAAGAAATAAAAATCATTGTCAGAATTGATGGTTTTTGGTCACCTGGCTTGCCGAAAAATTGAATAAAAAGTGATCAACAAAATCGCATGTACCCCAAAATGGTACCAATGAAAATTACAGATTGTCCCGCAACAAATAAGCCCTCACACGGCTCCGGTGGTGAAAAAATAAAAAAAGTTCCGGCTCCCAGATTATGGCGATGCAAAATGTGCAGAGTGTTCCAAAAGTGGATAAGATCGGGCACCATTTATCAGTGCGACACTGGCCGCAGATCTGTGGATTATTATTTATTTACCCCATTATTATACCCTCTTATTATGCCCTGATGTACTCTGCCCAGCCTACATGTGCCCCAACATTATAAACTGAAATACCAGCAAAACGCCAGAGCTACTACCAAGCAAAATATGCGCTCCAAAAGCCAAATGGCGTCCCTCCCTTCTGAGCCCTACAGCGTGCCCAAACAGCCGTTTATGTCCACCGATATGGCATCGTACCAAAAAATGGTACCAATAAAAACGACAGCTCGTCCCGCAAAAAATAAGCCCCCACACCGCTCTATTGACAGAAAAATAAAAAAGTAGTGGCTCTTGGAAAGCGGGGAGGAAAAACGAAAAAGCAAAACATGAATCAGTTCGTAAAGGGTTAATTACTTTCTAATGAAAAAACATTTATGACCACATGTGGGATATTGCCGTACTCGGGAGAAATTGCTTTACAAACGTTGGGGTGCATTTTCTCCTTTATCCTTTGTGAAATTGAAAAAAATTCAACATTTTAGTGGAAATAATGTTGATATTAATTTTCACGGCCTAATTCTAATAAATTCTGCAAAAGACGTGTGGGGCCTAAACGCTCACTATACCCCTAGATAGATTCCTTAAGTGGTGTAGTTTCCCAAATGGGGTTACTTTTGGGGGGCTTCCACTGTTTCGGTCTCTCAGGGGCTTTGCAAATTCGACATGACACCCAAAAACATTCCAGCTAAATTTGAGCTCCAAAAGCCAAATAGCGCTCCTTTCCTTCTAAGCCCTGGTGTGGGTCCAAACAGTAGTTTATTACCACATATGGGGTATTTACGTAATCAGGAGAAATTGGTTTACAAATGTTGGGGCGCTTTTTCTCCTTTATTCCTTGTAAAAATTAAAAATGGCTACCTTTTTTCAGAAAAAAAGTAGATTTTCATCTTCACATACTAATTCAAATAAATTTAGCAAAAAAACTGTGGGTTCAAAATGCTAACTATACCCATAGATAAATTCCTTGAGGGGTATAGTTTCCAAAATGGGGTCACTATTGGGGGGTTTCCACGGTTTTCTTCCCTCCAGTGCATTGCAAATGCGACACGGCACTGAAAACTATTCCAGCAAAATCAGAAATCCAAAATCCAAATGGTGCTCCTTCTCTTCTGAGGCCTGCTGTGGGTCCAAACAGCAATTTATTACCACATATGGGGTATTGCTATAATCGGAAGACATTGCTTTACATATGTTGGGGTGTTTTTTCTACTTTATTCCTTGTAAAAATTTAAAATTTCCTAATTTTTTCAGAAAAAAAGTAGATTTTCACCTTCACATACTAATTCAAATAAATTTAGCAAAAAAACTGTGGGTTCAAAATGCTAACTATACCCATAGATAAATTCCTTGAGGGGTATAGTTTCCAAAATGGGGTCACTTTTGGGGTGTTTCCACTGTTTTGGCAGCACAAGGCCTCCTCACACCTGACATGGTACCTAAAATATATTCTAATAAAATAGAGGCCCAAAATCCACTAGGTTCTACTTTGCTTCTGAGGCCGGTGTTTCAGTCCATGACCGCGCTAGGGCCACATGTGGGGTATTTCTAAAAATTGCAGAATCTGGGCAATAAATATTGAGTTGCATTTCTTGGGTAAAACCTTCTGTGGTACAGAAAAAAATTATTACAAATGAATTTTTGAAGAAAAAAAATGAAATTTGTAAATTTCACCTCTACACTGTGAAACGCCTAAAGGGCTAAAATACTTTGTGAATGCTGTTTTGAATACTTTGATGGGTGCAGTTTTCAAAATGGGGTGATTTATGGTGACTTTCTAATATATAAGGCCCTCAAAGCCATTTCAGAACTGAACTGGTCCCTGAAAAAATAGCCTTTTGAAATTTTCTTGAAAATATGAGAAATTGCTGCTAAAGTTCTAAGCGTTGTAACGTCCTAGAAAAATAAAAGAATGTTCAAAAAACGACGCAAACATAAAGTAGACATATGGGAAATATAAACTAGTATGTATTTTGTGTGGTATTACTATCTGTTTTACAAGTAAATACATTAAAATTTAGAAAAATGCTAATTTTTGCTAATTTTCTCTAAATCTTGGCGTTTCTTACAAATAAATATTGAATTTAATGACAAAATTTTTTCAGTATCATAAAGTACAACATGTCACGAGAAAACAATCCCAGAATCGCTTGGATAGGTAAAAGCATTCTGGAGTTATTACCACATAAAGTGACACATGTCAGATTTGCAAAAATGGGGCTGGTCCTGAAGGCCAAAACAGGCTTAGACACTAAGGGGTTAACAATATCAGGCCCTTAAACTAAATCAAACAAACACCTTTATATAAGAAAATCTTCTCTGTACCAATGGACAGGGCACCTAGAAAATGTGTAGTTACTGGGTACATTTTATTTTGCTCTGGGTGTTACACTTTTCAGCAGGATTTGTACCGTGTTTTGAGCTGATTATCTGTAACAGCTCCTACCCACAAAAATATACACAGTTATCATATGTTAGTCTGACAAGTGTCTCAAACCAATTTTTTCCTACTCTGATTTGTATTGCATGGGAAGGCCTCTCAAGGTCTCTTCTCTTCATAGGAGGCAGGTATGATAAAGTTGGCACCGGTCTGCCAGGACTGTTCTGTAGGCAAATCAAACACATCTAACAGAATATAGCTGCAACAGCTGTAAAAACCTGGGACATACCAATTAGATATTACCAACTCGATCCTTTGCAGTCTTTGGGGCATATGTGAGGCCACATACCATCAATGCATGTGCTATCAAGAGTATCTTGGGTGCTACCGGTTTACCTTCCTTTATCCACATTCTGTTAGAATCTGGTTTTCACACCTTCTGCTCCCAGTTGAACAGTTCCTGTGGAGAACAATCTTTTTCATTGCATAATCATTAATTGATCTTAATCAAATAATTCAGTTGAAGAAAAACATTAACAAATAACATCTTTACATTAAACATGCACATTGAGCAGTAACTAGAAGTGATACATGCAAACTCATTTTTCTTCTTTTTATATACTGCACAGAATTTTCTACTCTAAAATTTTCCTTTCACAACAAAAAGTATTTTCAAATGGGAATATTCCGCTGCGGTACCTTTTATCTGACACATGCCTCCAATAGTCCAATGCGAAGGCACACTGGTCTAGAACTTTACATAAAACTTAACCTCAGTATTTAATATTCCCACAACACTTCTTGAATACCATTATTAAACAAACTAAGGCCTCATTCACACGGCAGGGTTTCCCGGCCGGGTGCCGGCCGTTCATAAATCGGCCGGCACCCGGCTGCATTAGGAATAATAGACCCCTAATGGGGCTATTCACACGACCGATTTTTTGACGGCCGGGAAAACCGCCCGTCAAAAAATAGGACATGCTCTATTTTCGCCCGGGTACCCGGCCGCCCGGCTCCCATAGAAGTCTATGGGGCCGGGTAATACCCGGCCATAACCGGGATGTGTCCCGAGTGACGGACGGGTTTTCCGGCTCTTGCGCTCTATCTCCTCCTCACAGCGCAGAGTGCATGTGAGGAGGAGGAGTTGATGCCATTCTGACGAATGGCATCGCTGTACACGGTGTGGCAGGGCCGGGGTGTACAGCAGGTGGAAGGGAGCGCTGCGCTGGCTCCCTTCTCCTGCTTGTTTTAAAAGCGCCCTGGCCCGGCGACACCTTTGATGGCGCCGCTAGCAGCTGCAGCAGCTGCTGCTGCTACTACTGTAGCGACGCCACTATAGCAGAGCGGGGAGGTATCTCCCCGCTCTGCTATGTGCTAGCCGCACTTTAGCTCCTTGAAGGAGCGGAATCCCCGTGTGTTCGGGGATTCCGCTCCTGGACAGAGCGCTTGATGTCTCTGTCCATATCTGGGCAGTGACATCAGGGGAAACTCCTGAAGCGGAATCCCCGAACACATGGGGATTCCCCTTCAGGAGTTGCCGCTGATGTCACTGTCCGGATCTGCCCGGCCCGGCACGGATGCATAACTTTATGCAAACCGGCCGGGCAGAATGGCCGATTTTACCGGCCGGCACTCGGGCTCGGACGCGACCCGGTCGTGTGAATCCCGCCTAACTTTGGAATAACAGCTGGAGAACTGCTGATATCTTATCATTGTACAAACACCTTTCAATACTTGGGATACAAACTATTCCTATCACTACACACAACTTCTGCATTGGGGAAGGTACTGGCTAGGCTTCAGGCCACCCTGAGATCAGGTCTGCACATACAAGCACCGTTTCATACACACCTACCTCGGGTAGTTGTATGTTCTGCAGCCACTGGAAAAGGTAATCTGGCCAGGGTGCACTTTTCATAGGTACCTTTGCTGGTTTACCTATGCCATGCCGTGCGCACATCATGCAGGCTGCTACAAACCTAGTGGTGGCATTATTGAATCCAGGGACAAGCCAATTTACTGATACATGGCTGCCCATACTCTTGTCAGGTCTGTCATCTCTTGCTCTCTCAATTGGCTTACCCGATGAGCCAACAAAGGTCCTACTGCCAATGGGCCCATAATCGTGGGCGATGCAAAAATGTACCTAAAGTCAGTGTAAATGTCGGCCGTATTACCTTTTGCCAGGTTACAAGCCTCAGCGAGCACCTCCAGCTCTGCTCCTTGAGATAAACAAGAAGGTAAGAATGGTTTTTGAATAATTTACCTTGTGCCTCGTATCCTGTTTTAAATAACTTACAACCATTTACGTTTAAAACAGCATACATTTTCAAAAATGACATTTAGGCTGTACTATAGCACTTGCCTGCATGTGTGAAAAAACCCCAAAACAATTGTAATTATTTATCCAATAAAACAGAAAATAATATATCTGCTAATATTAATTACTGCAAACCAATAAACTATATGTGAGAATAGGGAACAGTATTGTACATACATTTTCAAGACCCCGTGTCTCACAATATCTGTATTTTAATTAATTTGAATTAACTTTAAAATATTACAACATTAAATCTTATCATATCATAACACATGAATATGTAACGTAACTTTTATCTTTTTGCAGACAAATTCAGCCGGCTGTAATATTTTTCTCACTTTGTGTACTTATGGACAACAGCGTATGCGCAGAGATAAGAAACATTCCTTTACACAGGAGAGGAACTGATTTTAACCCCATACACAAGACACAAAAAATTTTAGTCAGTACTGCTGTTAAAAATAAGAACATACAATATAGATCTGCTATATTGTGCCCACTAGTTTCAAACTTCACACTTGTTACATTACATATATGTCTCACACATCACACAGATGTCACATCACACCCGTTCACCTTACACTCCCCCCGTTCTGACCCACATTAGTCACTGCAATGTACCTGGTTGCTCTGTTTTCTTCACTCTTCCTATCAAAATTTACCGCATGTATTCAAATTGTTCTTTCTCACATCAACTTACTTGTAAGTACCTGTGATCACTTAATTTGTCATTTTAACTTATGCCTAGTTAACAGAGTTTAACTCCTGGCCATCCACCATCTCTTATTCAACTTTCCACAAACCATTCTATTTATCACATGCAAACAACCATCTTACCGCTGCCAGCCACTTCAATAATTTGGTTACAGTGTATTATTTTGTCTTCACATTCTTCCAGCATCACAAGATCCAACTCCCATCACTCTTTAACATTCTTTACAATTACAGCCTCCGCTCCTTTTGCTCATTCTACTATAATGATGGCCGGGACCCGTGCCCCAAGGCTGTCCCGCATTTTTGTCTCATTTTCTCCTGACTCCATGGTTGGAGAGCAGTAGGGTGGTCTCCGGTAAATCTACCACCTCTAGGCAAACTGGCCACATCTGCCGACAGATATCTCAGACCAGTCTATCTCCTAGACTGTCTTACCAATACAATATAAAAAGTCATTCCTCCAGACATTCTAGCAGTATGGTATCCTTTCCTCTGATCCCTCACTGTTTTGAACATCAAGAACAGACAAAATGCTGCCAATCAACAATTGCAAGAGCAAATTCTTCAACACAATCGACATTCGTGAACCTCCATTGAATTAAGCAGGAGTTGGTCACATTCATTTTAAACATCTACAAACCCCTCACTGCTGGGGTATAGCTTTTGGTTCATACAGCCTGTGTTGTATTTTGGTGATAATTTCTTTAGGGCCATGGGTGTGAGCCAATACCATTGTCTTTCACTGTAATTTGTGTAGGTAGTTATATTACTATGACATAGATGGCAATTGGGGTAAGTGTCAGGGTCATTTATTGAATACAGGATGATATTTTACAATGGTATTCAAGCCGCTGGTCTGATGTTATATTAATACAGACTGACTGACTTTGGGTGGTATATTACATCAAAAGTCCATGCCGGATTATCAAAATGCGTGCTAGAAATCAGTCTGTACTGATTCCCACCTTATGCCAGTCTGATAATGCATACAACTGGTGGTTTTTAAGGACCCTTACACACAGTATTACAAGCTGGCAGTGTGTACTAAAAGTGTATTAATGATTATTGAAATTCAAAGTTTTCCCTATTACACTGGCTTCTCCATTATTAGGACTTAACCATTGAAGCCCTTGTGGTACTATAGGCTATTACTCACAAATATCCAACTTTTCTGTTCCCTACAGATAGTCAGTACTGCGCCAGACACTATCTCAGAGCTAATAGGCAACAGGATAACTATTGATCCTTAACAATTTGACACAACAACTAAATAATAAATGACACACTACAACAAGGCAGCACAAGTTTTTTTTCTCACTGTCCAAACTACAATCCTTTTATTTCAAAAACTTCACATGTGAGTTACAACTTCTCTCAACCATGCGCTATGTCACGCATTCCAAAGGGGGAGGTCATCACTTCTCACAACTTTTTCTGGTTAACAATGTAATTGCCGGCAAAAAAATTCTCATGTCTTTCATATCAGCAACTCAAGATTTATATATATCTTCAATAACTCAAGATTACATATGCACCTGCAATATTTCATCACACAAAAAGTTTCAAATTACCTTTTTGGATCCATCCTTTCATACCATTACTGGATAATGTACCCCGTCCGGAGGATGTGATGTCATGACAGCTAAATTCCGAGGCTTATGCAATCCATGTGTGAATGGTGTAAGAATAAGCTCCTTACCTACCGCGGTTTTTTGTAATTCACAGATGTAAAGTCAAACCTCTCCAGTGACAGCTATCAGACGAGCAATCTCCCGGGTTGTTTCAGCACCATTACTGTCGGGGAAGTTAATGGTTCAAAATATATTAGACTGAAATTTAGACGAGTGTTCTAACGGATACTCACACCAGGAACTTTACCCAGCATCCTAATCAGGAGATTTCATACCGAGATATATTGAGAGAGGATAAATAACACACAGACACTGCCGGTATGCTCATAATACTCCTCTGGTGGTTTATTGCCAAACTCAATTACAATAATATCATTCAAAAGGGGTGTAGGCTTCAGGCTAACCAATCAGAGGCAATGTGACAATAATTCTTATTCGGCCAATAGCAGACCATAAGAATATTTAAAATACATAATTATAGTTCGTCATTAAAATGCTGACATCAGGAAACACTTGGAGACAAGCATACAATGGGGTTGTGTTTACTGTTCTTTCCCATGAGGAGGTTTGTTGCAATAACGACAAATAGTTGCATGTTATGTCTGGGTGGTCAGCCAACCCGCTATCCATGGATGCATGAAAGCCACATGATCAACACATAAAGATAACACATTTCTTTGGGACTCGAGCAGAACTATGTAGAGGAAAGGTCATTAAAATAATGGAGAATACATACCTTAGTAATTCGGCATTCTGCTTGATAATTCATAATAGACCATCCTTCACACTACTCTAAAAGAGTAATGATGATCTCCATCCTGAAGTTCAGTTTTAAGGAAGATGCCTTATTAACCATAGTGCTTCTTAGAACATATCTCTCTGGTTGACCTGGTAAAAGACAGCTCTAGAAATGGTAAAAATAAACAGGAACTAAACTTGCCCACAGTATTCTGTCTGCAGATGGTCTGTATGCTCCTGAAACAAACCGTTTTGTAGAAATCTTGCAGAGAACACAAGTGATGATTTCCTTCTAATCGCTTAAGGAGGCTCTGTCTCTAGTTTAGTAATGCCCTATCCAAAAAAGTTTGATTTAAAAATGAGCTTTTTTTCAAAATATGCAATTGAGGCTATACATGAAGCTTCTTCACACAGTGTGAGGGACTCAGTCTGGAGGGAAGGGGGATCACTAAAAACAGCCATATCTTGGGTTGCGGACCAACTAGAACAGCGTTTCTGGTGTCATGAAAGATGAGATTCTAATCTAGCTGTGAAAAAAATGGGAGATCTCACCAGTTGAAAACACAGTCGGAAGTGGAAGCTGCATACTATATGATCACACTGTGTTGCTGGGCTGGGAAGTGGGAGAAGCTGTATGCCGTTTGGACAGCGTCATACAGAAAACATTACACCATCCAGAGTATAAAAAAAAGTCCCCTCCTATTTGGTTATTATAGCCACATTAGCATATTTAGAAAAATGCCCATAACTTTGCAAACAATAAATGTTTTTGGAATAAAAAACACTAGTTGTCAGCATCATAGCGCCTATTACATTAGTTCGGAGATAGGGAATTAATAAACTGGTGACAGCCTCTTTAAGCTGCACATATACTTAAGAAAGCTGTTAATTTCTCCACTGCATGGGCTAGAACCAGGATATTTCTGGAGTCTCTGTGGGTGGAATGGAACACAGGGTTGTTGCCTATGCAGATTTTTTCTTTATTTTATTTACAAACCACACATTTATCCCCAATCTCCTCTCAGAATTATAGCAATACACAACCTAATCCAGGTATAACATAAAACCTTAAGAAATCTTAAAAAAGAGTCCTTATTTTCTCATTATCCCCTACTGCTCCTTCCTCCTTGTCGGCTTCCTTCCCTTTTTGTTGGTCGACCTCCACGCTGAAGTACTTTGAAGTTAATTTGACTTGTCATACCTCAAACTCTTTCAAACTTACCTCAACCCTTCTTTAATCTCTCAAAACTGACTTAGATCAATGGACTGTGGGAACATTTACTTGGTTCGGTCGCTGTTCGATAATTAAAATTAATATTCTTCCCAGGGTTGTTTATCTTCTACAGGCCCTAGCGATTCTCATGCCCAAAAATGTTCTTCAAAAGTATTATTTTCTCATTACAAAATCAGCCAGGGTCATGCCCAATCCTTTTTCCCCCCAACATGGGTGAAAGTACCATATCATATAGTCATCCGGACCTACCGAAATTGGCGGGTTGAGCCGACTGTCATCTGATATGTACAGTGAAGGAAATAAGTATTTGATCCCTTGCTGATTTTGTAAGTTTGCCCATTGTCAAAGACATGAACAGTCTAGAATTTTTAGGCTAGGTTAATTTTACCAGTGAGAGATAGATTATATAAAAAAAAACCAGAAGATCACATAGTCAAAATTATATATATTTATTTGCATTGTGCACAGAGAAATAAGTATTTGATCCCCTACCAACCATTAAGAGTTCAGCCTCCTCCAGACCAGTTACACGCTCCAAATCAACTTGGTGCCTGCATTAAAGACAGCTGTCTTAAATGGTCACCTGTATAAAAGACTCCTGTCCACAGACTCAATTAATCAGTCTGACTCTAACCTCTACAACATGGACAAGACCAAAGAGCTTTCTAAGGATGTCAGGGACAAGATCATAGACCTGCACAAGGCTGGAATGGGCTACAAAACCATAAGTAAGACGCTGGGTGAGAAGGAGACAACTGTTGGTGCAATAGTAAGAAAATGGAAGACATACAAAATGACTGTCAATCGACATCGATCTGGGGCTTCATGCAAAATCTCACCTCGTGGGGTATCCTTGATCCTGAGGAAGGTGAGAGCTCAGCCGAAAACTACACGGGGGAACTTGATAATGATCTCAAGGTAGCTGGGACCACAGTCACCAAGAAAACCATTGGTAACACATTACGCCGTAATGGATTAAAATCCTGCAGTGCCCGCAAGGTCCCCCTGCTCAAGAAGACACATGTACAGGCCCGTCTGAAGTTTGCAAATGAACATCTGGATGATTCTGAGAGTGATTGGGAGAAGGTGCTGTGGTCAGATGAGACTAAAATTGAGCTCTTTGGCATTAACTCAACTCGCCGTGTTTGGAGGAAGAGAAATGCTGCCTATGACCCAAAGAACACCGTCCCCACTGTCAAGCATGGAGGTGGAAACATTGTTTTGGGGGTGTTTCTCTGCTAAGGGCACAGGACTACTTCACTGCATCAATGGGAGAATGGATGGAGCCATGTACCGTCAAATCCTGAGTGACAACCTCCTTCCCTCCACCAGGGCGTAAAACATGGCTCGTGGCTGGGTCTTCCAGCAAGACAATGACCCGAAACATACAGCCAAGGCAACAAAGGAGTGGCTCAAAAAGAAGCACATTAAGGTCATGGAGTGGCCTAGCCAGTCTCCAGACCTTAATCCTATCGAAAACTTATGGAGGGAGCTGAAGATCCGAGTTGCCAAGCGGAGCCTCGAAATCTTAATGATTTACAGATGATCTGCAAAGAGGAGTGGGCCAAAATTCCATCTAACGTGTGCAAACCTCATCATCAACTACAAAAAATGTCTGACTGCTGTGCTTGCCAACAAGGGTTTTGCCACCAAGTACTAAGTCTGGTTTGCCAAAGGGATCAAATACTTATTTCTCTGTGCACAATGCAAATAAATATATATAATTTTGACAATGTGATTTTCTGTTTTTTTTTTTTTACATAATCTATCTCTCACTGGTAAAATTAACCTAGCCTAAAAATTCTAGACTGTTCATGTCTTTGACACTGGGCAAATTTACAAAATCAGCAAGGATCAAATACTTATTTCCTTCACTGTATGGGCATCTTTACATGTTTGACTTGCAGAGAACTAAGGAAGGGACTTAATATTCTTTGTCTCCTATTTTAAACAGTCCTACATCCAGCTATCTTACAGCCAAACACAGGTTTGTAAGGAGGAGGGGAAAATGGCTGATCTCTTGGGACATGTATTTATTTTATTAATTTATATAGCACCAACATATTCCGCAGCGCTGTACAGAGATCTAGAACAATTCTTTCTATAGTTCTCAATTTTGATTTCAATATAAGACTGAATAACATCAATAGAAAGGAGGAGATTAGCTTCTGTTCTCTTAGTTAAATGATAATGATGCACAGGTAGCACAAATTGCTAAAATAAAAACTTTTCAATAAACTTACCCCTAGAATTCCTTACTTTTTCCTTAGTTGAGAAAGCCACAGTCTAGTGCAGGGGTCGCAGGCCACATGCAGCCATTGAGGCTGTCATCTGGGTCCCGCAGGGCACCGAAGCTCCCGAGGCATCCTCGGGACAGCAGAGAGCAGACCGAAGGAGGAGCACCACACACACACACCCTGTAGATAGCACCCCACACAGCCCCCTATAGATAGTGCCACCCCCTTGTAGATAGCACCCCACACACACCTCCCTGTCGACAGTGCTACAGCCCTTCCCTGTATATAGCTCCATTGGGGTCCCTATAGGAGTGGAATCCCCGGCGTTGCCAACGCTCTGGCCCACTCTCCTGGAGGGACTGCTGACATCACTGTCCCATCAGGGGCTCCTCCTGGACCGGAATCCCCGGCCAGAGTATCGCTGATGCTCTAGCCAGGGATTTCGCTTCTAGAGGTGGCCCCTGACTTCACTGTCCATATATGGACAGTGATGTCAGGGGGTCCCCCAGGAGAGCAATACGTGACCAGAGTGTCCGCAACGATCTGACTGGGGATTCCACTGCTAGAGGGAGCCCCAATGGAGCTATCTACGGGGAGGGGGGTGTAGCGCTGTTGACCGGGTGGAGCGCTATTTACAGGGGGGTATGTGTGGCACCATCTATAGGGTGGTGTTTGTGGCACTATCTACAAGGAGGTGTGTGTGGATCTTCAGGGGGCACTATGGCATTATCTACGGTGGGTGTGGCACAATCTTCAGGGGGCACTGTGGTATTATCTACGGTAGGTGTGGCACAATCTACAGAGCACACTGTGGCATGATTTACAGAAGGCACTGTGGCAATATCTATAGAGGGCACTTTCTAAAAAGGGGCTGCCCAATCTTTACATTCTTGTATCTGCCAAAGGCTGTCAACGGAGCAGCCACACTACATTTAGCGACACTAACACTAGAAAATTGGATTGTTAAAATAACCACGTGGAGTAAACTCACAAATTTTCGGTAAGTTTAAACCTAGCGGTATTATTATAATTATATTGTTATAGTAATGTAGTATTATTATAGTAATGTAGGAGTATTATTATAGTAATGTAGTATTATTATAGTAATGTAGTATTATTATTGTAATGTAGTATTATTATAGTAATGTAGTATTGTTATAGTAGTTCCAATAACTAATCGATTAACAATAATTTTGTATTGTATCAAATTTGAAAGTAATGTGGCCCGTCAACTTCACATTTTTTTCTATGAGCGGCCCATTTACCCGCTGGGACTCTAGTGGTAATACGCTTACACATGGGGCTTGTAGAGACCCATATGTCCCTGCTATTTTATTCTTGCACTGTTAATACCCATTCCTTTTTATTGCTTTTCTGTCCTTTGGGGCAGTTTTTGATGCTGCATTACTTTGCACCTTATTACTTGTGTATCCTAACCTATAAATGAGAGAGGATTTCTCTTGCACTTTAATGTTTTTTGTTTTTCATCATGCTATTACATGATGATAATTTGTATCTGCATTTATTGAGATGTGAATATTCTGGATATTGTACGCCCAGTTTTTTAAGGTACCTGTTAGGCTGCGTTCACACAGAGCAGATATGCTGCGCACTACCACGCAGCGTATCCACCCTGGGCGCTGCAGGGAATTCTGGGTGAAAAACCGAACCAAACTAGTGCAGTATTTCGCCTGGAATGTCCGCTGCGGAAAACTGCAGCACTTAGCTAGCAGGCTGGCCTCCTGGGATGACATTTTGTCATGGATCATTAGCCTGTATATTGCTTGCAAAAACATTATTACTTTATATCAGTATATTCCACAAATAACTTGAATGTAACAAAATGGAGCCTGCATCAGGAACACGTCTATGGAGACACCGCCCCTGGAATGCAAGAGGAGTGTACAGATGAACTTGCAGCTGAATAGAGCCAATGGGGCTTAAGCACGCCCCACCTTCCTACAGAGAAGATTTTTTGTAACTCTTTGTTCAATAAAAAGTTAGTTGTCCTGCCTGCTTCACTGAGGGAGGATCTGTACCAACACTATTCTGCCTGGTATATTTCTTCAATGCATGCACTCAGTTTCCAATTTACAGAGGTGGCTATTCGGTGTGGAATAACAGGGAGAAGGAAGTTACCCTGACAATTGGCACCCAAACGTGGGGCCATACTCGAGGGGATCTCAGAATCCAGACAACCGACAATCACAGGGTGAAGCAGATGACCCGGGACTGCCCACTGAAGGAGCCTGATCACCTCCACAATAACACGAATCTTTGACTTATCTGTGTTAGTGGACGGTCTTGTGGTAGTCTGTAGAACCCTGGTCGATTGCCTGGATTAGCTCAGGTGACAGGAGCGACATCCCCGCTGTGTGGTCACGAACCCGTAAGAAATTAGTTGCGCCTGACTAACCATCCTCTGGGTAATTAGGGACTAGATAGACAATATAACCTGTCTTATACAGGGGCACGCGGGCACAATACATGTGCGATAAGTCGTGGGTAGTATTATAACCTTTCTTATACAGGTGCACGCGGGGTGTGTATAAAACACTGATAAGTCGTGGGACAGGCGCACGCGGGGTGTAAACACTGATAAGTCGTGGGACAGGCGCACGCGGGGTGTAAATACTGATAAGTCGTGTGATAAGTCGTAGGTAATAATTTGGCCAGACCACGGTGAAACCGGTCACCAGAGGGTTGCAGACCAAAAGTTGTTATATCAATTACGTGAAGGATATAGAAGGTTAGAATGGATGGTTTACGGTCCATATTCAAATCATCAGGACCGTACCCGGACGATCCTATTCGTATGATTTGGTGAAGCAAGGGGAAGGGAAACAGAAGAAATTGATGGAAGTGTGCGCGATGCATAGGGGAGGGCGGCTACAAGCCGGAAACTGGGAAAAAGGTATTCGAGAGGAAAAAGGGAAGTTAGAAATAAGAAAGGCATTGTATTATGTTATATGTATTAGAAACCACAGGACCAGCCACCGCCATATAATGGCGGCAGTCCCTCATGTTGGGTGTGTCCTCATTGTGGGCAGCAAAACCCCTCACAGCTGAGCAATGTGTTTCTATTGGGAGAGGCTGCCCCCCAACCCCTGATGAGGTCACGCCCGGCCCAACCAAATCAGTATGAAATGATAGCCTTGTTAATTTTGTCATTTCCCTAAGTAAAGAGTTGACAGTAACACATGCTGCAGTGTTTTCTTCTATTCTAGATTCCGTCCCAGGAGTGCAGGACGCTGTGTGCTGGTGAAAAGACACGTCATCATCATATAGAGATAGTGGCCGACAGATTGGACACTGTTACAGATTCTGTGTTTGATGTTTTGAACATAGATAATTCCTATACAATAGTGTAATGAATGATTGCAGATACGTACGTTATCTTGAGTTGTTGTACAGATGTGTGACTCTTGGAGGTTCATTGCATGGGAGAATTTTTGCCGGCATTGAAATTGGTAAGATTGTGAGAACAGAAGCTGTGAGGAGTGAGTGTGTGACCCCCTCCTGTAGAATTTGATGTAACGTGTGATAGAGTGTGACGGGGAGGGGGGCTGTGTGTTGTGTGCAGTGTGAAGTCTGAGAAGCAGACTGGTATAAGCTTGTATATAGAGCATGGACTGATGAGACAAGGGATTACAATATTGCACTGATTTTAGATCTATATTGTATGCTCTTATTTTTAACAGCAGTAAAGTCTAAAATATTCTTAGTGTTTTGTCTATGGGGTTAAAATCTGTTTCTTTTTTTCTGGGTAAAGGAAAGTTTCTTATCTTTGCGCATGCGCTGTTGTCCGTAACTACACCAAGCGAGGAAAATATTACAGACCGCTGGATTTGTCTGCAAAACGATAAAAGTTACGCTGCATATTTATTTGTTATGATGTGATAAGATTTAATGTTGGAATGTTTTGATGTTAATTCAAATGACTTAAAATACAGATATTGTGAGACACGGGGTCTTGAAAATGTATGTACCCCCATTGTTCCCTATTCTTGTATATAGTTTATTGGTTTGCAGTAATTAATATTACCGGATATATTATTTTCCGTTTTATTGAATAACTAATTACAATTGTTTTGTTTTTGTTTTTACACATGAGGCACGTGCTATAGTGCGGCCCAAATGTTATTTTGGAAAATGTGAGATGTTTTACAGGTAAATGGTTGCAAGTCATTTTAAAGATAAAATACATTTTTTTCAGGAGAAAGTCATTTTTGTTCCAGGCTGTTGTGTATCACAGGGGGTTAAACTAGTGCCCCCCAGATAGAGTGCCCAACCTTATTATGGTGAGATGTAGTTTTGGACTCTGCTACATTACTTTCGCAGAGTCCAAAAAGGGGGGAATGGTGAAGGGACTGATCAGGTACAATTTTGGTTTGTTTTGAATTAATGAATTTTGTTCTAGGAGATCTACAAAATGTATAAGAGACCATCCTCCTCCAGCAAATTTACACAAGAGGCCGAGGTCACTCACAGATGAGTCTTTACAGATTTAGTAGGGAAGGAGGTGAAAATTATCTGAACATTCTTAATTTTATGTAAAGATTTTAGTATTTTTTATTTGTTTTTGTATTAATCAAGTATTTACAGAACCTGATAAAAGTGAGATTCTCAAAAGTGTTCTGGATTATCTGATGAGTGTGGAGAAGTGTATAACATTTGTTTTTATTTTAGAGAATGAAGATGCCACCCCTTTGAAATGTTCTATCTATATGTGACATGGGTTTTTAATGTAAATTTGTAATGTAGAAATACTTCATCATATACAATATGTACAAGACAGGATACGAGGCACCAGGTAAATTATCCAGGAACCACTCTCATCTTCTTGTTCATCTCAAGGAGCAGAGCTGGAGGTACTCGTTGAGGCTGTAACCTGGCAGAAGGTAATACGGCCGACATTTACACCGACTCTAGGTACGCTTTTGACATCGCCCACAATTATGGGCCCGTTGGTAGTAGGAACTTTATTGGATCATCTGGTAAGCCAATTGAGAGAGCAAGAGATGACAGAACTGACAACAAGAGTATGTGCAGCCAGGTGTCAGTAAATTGGCTTGTCCCTGTATACAATAATGGCACCACTAGGTTTGTAGCAGCCTGCATGATGTGCGCACGGCGTGACATAGGTAAAACAGCAAAGGTATGTATGAAAAGTGCAGCCCGGCCAGATTACCCGTCCCAGCGACTGCAGAACATACAACTACCCGAGGTAGAAGTGTATGACGCGGTGCTCGTGTGTGTAGACCTGTTCTCAGGGGGGCCTGAAGCCCGGCCGGTATCTTCCCCACTGCAGACGTTGTGTGTAGTGACAGGAGAACAGTGCTTATCCCAAGTATTGAACTGGTGTTTGTACAATGATAAGATGTCAGCAGTTCTCCAGATGTTGTTGCAAACTTAGTTTGTTTAATAACAATATTCAAAAAGTGTTGTGGGAATATTAAATACTAAGGTTAAGTTTTATGTAACGTTCTGGACCAGCCTTAGCATTGGACTATTGGAGGCCTGCGTCAGTATTATGTTTGTGTAAATAATAACTCCTGGGTGCAAGTAGATTCCCATTTGAAAATATTTTTGTTGTGAAAGGAATATTTTAGAGCAGAGATTTCTGTGCAGCATGTATATATATATATATATATATATATATATATATATATATATATATATATATAAAGAAGTAAAATGAGTTTGCATGTATCACTTCTAGTTATTGCTCAATGCGAACGTTTAATGTAAAGATGTTATTTGTTAATGGTTTTCTTCAAATTAATTATCTGATTAAGATCAATGACTGATTATGCGATGAAAAGATTGTTCTCCACAGGAAGTGTCCAACTGGGAGCGGAAGGCGTGAGAACCAGATTCTAACAGAATGTGGACGGATAAAGGAAGGTCAACCGGTAGCACCCAATGCATTCTTGATGGCACTTGCATTGATGGTGTATGACCTCACATATGCCCCAAGACTGCAAGGAGCGATGTGGTAAGATCTAATTGGTATGTCCCAGGTTTTACAGCTGATGCTGCTAAATTCCGTTAGAGCTGTTTGATTTGCCTACAGAACGGTCCTGGCAGACCGGTGCCAACCTTATCATACCCGCCTCCCACGAAGAGAACAGACCTTGAGAGTCCTTCCCAGGTAAAACGAACCAGAGTAGGGGGAGAAAAATTGGTTTGAGACACTTGTCAGATAAACATGTGGAATCCGTGTATATTTCTGTGAATAGGAGATGTTCCAGGTAATCAGCTGAGAATACGGTATAAATCCTGCTGGAAAGTGTAACACCAAGTGCAAATACAATGTACCCAGTAATTACACATCTTCTAGGTGCCCTGTCCAGTGGAACAGAGAAGTTTTTCTTATATAAAGGTGTTTGATGTGGTTTAAGGGCCTGACATTATTATTTTATATACCTAGAACAACTTTTATAGTGTATGCGGATGATGTTATCACCAGATTAGTATTTATTTTAACAATTGACAAGGGTTGGGGGTCCCCCAGCAAGTGCCAGCAAACATGAACTAGAAGACTTTTAATATGATGAACTCCATCACTGAGATGCGGCAGGCGCAGCCTGAGCCAGTACAACGTGTTTGTCATGAACTGACGGCAGTGTCACAATTCTAAGCAGCCGTGCAGACAAGTAACTTGCCCGAGGAAGAGGTCAGATGCGGAGGGTTTGTGGTAGTCACAATAAAACTCCACCACTCCATCTACGTGGGAACTCACCCCAGGCTCACAGCATGAGGTGCTATGTACAGCCCGCTGGTGACGTATACTAAAAGAGACAGTGTCTGACACATGAGAAGGACCAAACCAAGTCCTGATGACATCAGCAAAGTGAGGTAAAGACCAAAGACCTGAGTGAATCCGTCAGCAGTATCAAGTGTTTTAATAAGTAAGTGACCAGGAGGAGGATAATAATAAATCCCCCACTGGACACCACTGTACAGTCTGACTCCACAATTGTGTGGGTTACCCTGAGGGCGACAGTCAGTGAAGAGCAGAAGACAGAAGAAGAAGAGGACGATGATGTACAGGACTTGCAATGAACTGATGGGACTCGAAACCTGAGGGTGATAGCATGAGATTGGTGATAGCATTATATTATTAATTGAGGCCCTATTGTTTATATTGTCTGAGGTTTATAATTATAATGTGTGTAAATATGCCACTGTATTGTGAATAACAACTTGAGGTGTTTTATGTGGAGTTATGAGGTGAAGGTTACTGGTTGTTGTCACTCATATGTAAGAAGTACATGGCAGCAATGAGAGCCCGGAGGTTATGTTACCCGGGTGTCTTTAGGTTTGGGGTAGATGCTGCCCACGACATGTTATATCTGCAGGGGTAAAAGTCCCATTAGGACAGTAAGTGACAGTGCGACAATTATTACCGTTAATAAAAATGTAGACTGGATTAATTATATATATTGCAACCAGCAGCGGTTTGTTAAATTATACCCGGGATGCTTTACAAGGGTTAGCCGACCAACTAAGGCCCACCTCAACTGTGCCCACTATGTTTACACAAATAGACGAGGTGACACCGACAGTCCCTTTAAAGACAACCATCCTGAGGAGAATAGGGAAAGTTAGGACCACTCCAAAACCTTGGAAGTCCAGATACAAAGGGGGGGTCACTCATAAGGAGTAGCTCGTCTAAAGCTGGTGAAGAAATCCAAAACCCCTACCCGCCTGGTTTGAGTGGTCAGTAGTAGGTTGCTAGGCAAGACTCAGGAATAGAGTAATAATATTTTTAGGGGGGACTGTCAGGATTCATTAGCCTGTATATTGCTTGCAAAAACATTATTACTTTATATCAGTATATTCCACAAAGAACTTGAATGTAACAAAATGGAGCCTGCATCAGGAACACGCCTATGGAGACACCGCCCCTGGAATGCAAGAGGAGTGTACAGATGAACTTGCAGCTGAATAGAGCCAATGGGGCTTAAGCACGCCCCACCTTCCTACAGAGAAGATTCTTTGTAACTCTTTGTTCAATAAAAAGTTAGTTGTCCTTCCTGCTTCACTGAGGGAGGATCTGTACCAACACTATTCTGCCTGGTATATTTCTTCCATGCATGCACTTAGTTTCCAATTTACAGAGGTGGCTATTCGGTGTGGAATAACAGGGAGAAGGAAGTTACCCTGACAGTTTCATGCCAGGAGACTGCTGCAGGAGAAAGAAACAGAGACTCCTGGGTAAGTATAAGATTTGTATTTTTTTTTTGAGTTGTGCTTTTTTGCATGGAATCGCAGCAAACCTGCGTAAAAAATGCAAGAACTGCTATTTGTTGCGGGTTTTACCTCCCAGTGAACTCAATGGGGAAGACCCACAACAAATAAGTAGCATTTACGCAAATACAATAAAATTCCTCACAGCAGGTCAATTTCTGAGCATTTTTTTCGCACAGTATTTACGCAGCGTGTGGATGAGATTTGTTTAGCTCATCGACTTTGCTGCTACTGTGTTTGCTGCAGATTTTACGCAACAAATTCCATTGCGGAAAATCCACAGTATTTACGCAATGTGTGAACTGATCCAAGAGTACTTTTTTAATTGCTTCTAATATTTCTAGTCTGTTTTTCTCTATGTAAGTGAAATGACTATGCCATTTGAGAGTTCATACATCATTTTCCTTCTTAAACCTTGTGGTCAGGGAGGGAAGAGATTCCTGCTTTCGTTACATTACACTATTCAGCTATAACACTTAAACCACTGGCCTAATATTGTGTAAGTCCCCCTCGTACCGACAAAACAGCTCTGACCCATTGAGGCATGGAATTTACAAGACCTTTGAAAGTCTTCCTTGGTATCTGGCACCAAGACGTTAGCAGAAGATCCTTTAAGTCCCCTAAGTAGTGAGGTGGGGCCTCCATGGATCGAATTTGTTTTTCCAGAATATCCCAAAGATGCTCGATCGGATATTGATCTGGGAAAATTGAAGACCAAGTCTAAACCTTGAAATTAAAATCTTCATGTTCCTCTAATCATTCCGCAACATTTTTTTCAGTGCGGTAGAGCGTATTATTCTGCTGAAAGCGGCCTTGCCATTAGGTAATATCGTTGCCATAAAGTGGTGCACTTGGTCTGCAATAATGTTTAGGTAGGTGGTACGTGACATCCACATGAATGCCAGGACCCAAGGTTTTCCGGAGCATCCTACTCCATCAGCCAGCTTGCTTTCTTCCCGCAGTGCATCCTGGTGCCATCTCTTCCCCAGGTAAGCAACGCACACGCACCCGACCGTCTACATGATGTAAAAAATATAATTAATCAGACCAGGCAACCTTTTACCTTTGCAACATGGTCCAGTTCTCTTGCCCATTGTAGGTGCTTTAAGCAGTGGGCCGGTGTCAACATGAACCCTATGACTGGTCTGTGGCTACGCAGGCCCAAACGCAGCAGGCTGAGATGCACTGTGTTCTGACACGTTTCTATCATAGCCAGTAGTAAGTTTTTCTCCAATTTTTACTACAGTATCTCTTTTGTGGGATCGGACCAAACCGGCTACCCTGCGCTCTCCAGTTGCATTAATGAGCCAAGGGTACCTTCTGTTTTGGAGAACCTTTAACCCAGTCATCCAGCTATCACAATTTGGCATGTGTGAAAGTTGCTGAGATTCTTTCTCTTGCCCATTTTTCCTACTTCCAACGGAACTTCAATAATTGTTCACTTGATGTAATATATCCCACCCAATGACAGATGCTACTGTAAAACGATAATCAATGTTATTCTCTTCACCAGTCAGTGGTTTTAATATTATGGCTGGTCAGTTTATACCAGCAGTGTGAGGTTCTCAGTATTAATAACTTACTACATCCCTAACTGAGCATATTGAGAAACCTAGACTGCTTGGATCAATGTGCTTAGAAATTTGGGTGCTCTGCTTGATGGCACACTGACAATTTTTGCTATTGTGCCAATTCAGGGATTACTTTTGCCAACATCTAAGTATATATATATTTTTCTTTAGAGCTTCTTCAGATTTTTATTGGTACTTCACCTAAACTGAAATTTACATCACACCATAAATCATAAATGACAGGAAAAAAAAAACAACAACCACACAAACACTTTTTCATAATAATACTAGCAATGACTGTAACACCAGAAACTGTAGTCAAAACAGCCATAGGTTTTATAAGGTAAAACCCCCTCAATAAACACCAATACAATGCATTACTGATGTCCTTCCTTCCACCTCACAATTCTATGTCTGGCTGTAAGATATTTAGCTGCAGTAGACTCTCTCCGACCTCCTGCCCCCACTGTTCTGTCTGCATCAGATTACCAAGAATACTAAGCCCTACCCCTGGGATAAAACCTACACCCTTCAGCCACCAATCATCCGAAAATGGAAGAGATGAAAAGGGAATTAACCTCTGTGTTCTCTGTAGGATTTCTATAAGAATTAAATTTTGTTTTAATTTAAAAGTGTCCAAAATTCTGTGTTCATTAATTTCTCAATATACACTATGTGGCCAAAAGTATGTGGACTACTGACCGTCTCACCTATATGAACTTGTTGGACACCCGATTCCAAAACTATGTGCATTTATATGGGGATGGGCCCTCTTTTGTGGGTATTACAGCCTCTACTCTTCTAGGCTTTCCCCTAGATTTTGTAGTGTGCGTCTGTGGGAATTTCTGCAGATTCAGACAAAATAGCGTTTATGAGGTCAAATGCTGATGTCTGATGAGAGTCTGGTTTGCAATCAGCATTCCAAATCATCCCAAATGTGTTGGATGGGGTTGAGGTAAGGGCTTTGTGCGTGCCACTCGAATTCTACCACACTAAACCCGTCAAACCATCTATATGGACCTTGCTTTGTGTACAGGGGCAGTCATTCTGTGACAGGAAAGGGCCTTCTCCAAACTGTTGCCATAAAGTTACAAGTATACAATTGTCCCAAATTTATTTTTATGCTGCTGCATTACATTACCGTTCATTGAAATAAGGGACCTAACTCAAATCCTGAACAACAGCCCCAGACCATTATCACCAAATTTCCACCAAATTTTATAGTAGGCGCTATGCATTTGAGTATGTAGCGTTCTCCTGGCCTCCACCAAACTCAGATTTGTCCCTTAGACTGTCAAATAGTGAAATGTGATTAATCACTCCAGAGGGCAAGTTTCCACAGCTCCTGAGTCCAATGGCAGCGTGCTCTACACCACTACAGCCGATGCTTAATTTTCTTAGGCTTGTATGCAGCTGCTTGACCTTGAAAACCCGAACTGGATGCATAGTTCTTGTGTATGCTGTCAACCCGAAGTCAGTTTGGGGCTCTGTATCAAGTGATGTAACAAGATAGGCAATCTTTACGTACTACAAGCTTCAGCATGTAAGGGGTAGAGAGGATGTATAGACATTGATATAGGAGGTGGTAAAGAAAGTTAATGTTAATTATGTTGTTGCAGATTGATTTAATGCACTTTTTTATGTCACGTTGGAAATGCATTATAAGATGTATATAACGTATGTTTCTTTAAGTTTGGAAACGATGATGGAGGCCTCTAGGTCCCATGTGTATGTGCATAGACTTGGCCTGAGCACCGCAACATTGCTAAGAGAGGAGCCTAATAAAGATATAAGGTAGAATTTGTTGCTAAAACATTGGTTGGTACATGACGCAGGTTGACCAGATTGAGGATCAGTGAGAGCTTGTAAACAAGGTCAGCTAAGATAAGAGCTACAGTCCTGAGTAGGAGTGGGACTACTTGTTGGTACCAGGAGTGAGATTGCCAGATAGAGCAGAAACTGTCAAAGTTGGGCAGGGCAAGAGCTGGTGTTTTGGAAACCATCGTAGGCACTCACTGGAGTCTGACTAGGTTTAGTAGGCTATACAACTGGAAAGTAAAGTACTGTGTTGCTAGTCGTGATGACAAAATTATTTATACTGTCTGTGGTCGTGAGTCATCTCCGATGCCACTAGCTGGACAAGGCCCCCTCGCGGTGTCCACCATCTTGAATTGTAAGTGCCAAGAATTCTGCCTCTGTATAGAGGAACATAAAGTATATTAAACTGTTCTCTGTAACTGTAACAAACTATACCCACTTGTGAACCATCCAGAGAAATGCCTCAAGAGAGTAAAGTTGGTTCCATAGTTTAAAACTGGTTGTCATCTTCCATTTTGCCACTGCGCCATCCTTAAGCAGGGCAGTTACCATCGTTCCACTCGTTTTGCCACACCTCAAAAGCACTTGGCGGCAGGGCTCTGTGAGTTTGCATGACGACCACTATGTGGCTGAGATGTTGTTACTCCTATATGCTTCCGCTTCACGATACTAGCACATACAGTTGACCGGAGAAGAGCAGAAATGTCAAAAACTAACTTGTGGCAAAGGTGGCACTTTATGGCCCCATGCACACGACCGTAAAAACCGTCTGTAATTGCGGACCGTAATTACGGTCCGCAATTACGGACACATTCACTTCTATTGTCAGCGGACACCTTCCCATTTATTTACGGGACGGTGTCCGGGCGGTAGAAAGCCGCCGAAGAGATATGACATGTCCTATCTTTTGCTTTTTAAGGACCGTGCTCCCATACTTTGTATGGGAGCACGGCCAAAAATCCGGGTGACTGTCCACGGACGGCCATGCCCGCAATCACAGGCAGTGATTACGGGCACGGCCGTGTGCATGAGGCCTATGACAGTGTCACGGTTAAAGCCACTAAGGACTTCAGTTTGACCCATATCATTACCAATGTACTTCTATGGAGAGTGCATGACTGTGTGCTGGATTTTATGTTCCTGTCTGTTATGGGTGTGGTTGAAACACCTGAACTCAATAATTAGGAGTGGTGTCCACATTCTTTTGGCCATATAGTGTATCTTTATATTGGTAATAGCTCTGTTTTCTGATACAACAACTGCACTGTAGCCACTAGGAGGAGATTAGGAATTGACTTATACTCTTTATACATTGCACTTAATAATAATAACAACCCAGTTTGCAGTAAGGTCCTAAGATTCCTCTAGAGGTAGCTGCAGGCAGTCAGAATTGTATCATTCAACTTTCTCTTTATGCAGGGGATTTTAAGCTCTATGCGAGTAAAATAGAGCTCAAACTGTTTTAAAATGCATATGTTTAAACTAAAAATATATAAGAAGTTAATCCGCACAAACTAGAAGATTTAAAAAAGTGGACATTTACTTTAAATTGATAATCAATAAAAATATAGAAACAAAAACAAATAGAAAACTAATGTCATCTATTTTCAAGTAGCAACAATATTTCTACCTGCTACAAATTCACAAACATGGGCTCAAAATACTCAATAGACAGGTTTATGAGCTCGATATACATAGATAATCTCAATCATATAAAAAGTGAGTAGTAAAAAACAAGTATACTAACCCACCACCACAAATAATATCTTTGCAGCATTGAAAACTAATGGTAACCATGTTATGCGGTATATTTCTTAGCATCAAACTTAAAGGGACACTCCGGCCAAAACGAAACTTTCCCATGTGTATCATTATGGTATTCCTTGTGTCAGTCTCTCACCTGTTATTCTTCTTGCTGCTTCTATCTCTATATATCAGACTGGGATGGTTGCTTAGCAGCAGTGTGAATCCGGCTCGGTGACACGCTTTCTCTACTTGATATGGAGATCTATGTGTCACCCATCACAGGCTTCAGTATTTCCTGTACCACACTGTTTTGCACAGGAGGGGGACAGAAACTTCTATCATCAGCTACCACTGATACTTAGACTGGTTCCTGTCACACAGCTATAATGTAAAAGAACATAGTGCAGCCTCCCTGTCTGTATACTTATGGTTTCTCAGCTTACTTGGGAGGATATAGAGAGAATGATAATCACAGTGTCCCCCGTCATGCAGAAATGGTAAGGTCTTTAGCTGGTCACATGATGCTGTGATGAAGCATCATGGGATTGATAGCAAAGCAGAGAAGAAGAGAAAGCTGGGGAAATCTAAGAATCAAGATTGTGGCTTTATTAAAGCACAGACGAGACAGCAGTTCATAAAGTTAGTACAGTATACATGAAAAGTGTAGAGTGTGGTATATAGTCAGGTGGGGAATGCAGACATGGAAGTTGTTTTTCCCACTGGTGGTCTTCTTTATATGAAGTCTGGAATGTCCAATTGATTACAGGAACATTTTAATACCTGCTGCTTTCACAGTCAGGATAATCAGGGTCCTACAGAACAAATGTAGACGAGAAAGCTCAGCAGGGAACCTAAAACCAAATCCACAAGTCTTAGTTACATTAAAACAGTTATATCTCATTTTCTCTTTTCGTGCCTGTAGCTAGATACTCAGTGAAGTGCTAATACAATTCTAGTTGCATTAAATCTTACATGGGGTACAAAAAAAAAAATATTTAAAAAAATGTATTCTAAATCGTTCTTTAAACCTAAACGTCTATATCCTTTACAAATTCCCAGAAATAAGATTGCATGTTTAAAGTTTTGCAGAAGAAATTGCGTAATGTTTAATGTATTGGTGGTAAAAGATACCTGACAAATACCGTCATTGCTTTTTAACCACTTACTGACCCAGAAGCTTTATCCCCTTCCTGACCAGACATATTTTCAAGTTTTAAATGTAACGGCCACGGACTGCCGCCTCCCCTTACCTGCTTACGGCCGCGACCATAGACCTCTCTCCTGTGGCAGACGTCTCCTTCCCTGGAGATGTCAACACATCCGGCCGCTCTGCCCTGTAGTTTCTGCTAGGGGGCGTACGTGCATATGTAATTAATTTATTATTCCCAGATCACCCTGGACTCTAAAAAGGGCTCCACCCTTTCACACCTTGCCTGAGCATTGTGTATTTCCATGTTAGTCTTGCAAATGGTCCCTTAGTCGTATCCTGTACCCAGTGTTCCCGTGGCCTGCTAGCTGTATCCTGTAACCCGTGCTGCATTTGTTCCTGAGCCTTTTCTTGTGTTGGAGTCGCGTTGTGTCATCCGCTATGCCTGCTGTTATACACCACATCTGGTGTCACCTACCACGCCTGCTGTCACACACAACGTCAGGCGCTACCTGCCATGTCAAGTCCCATCTGTGCCAAAGCCTCTGCTACTGTCTGGACTATCTCAGGTACATTTGTGCTAAGAACTTTGTATAGACTGTGACTTGGCTAGCTGCCACTCCTAGTGGGTCCGCATACCCCTAGATCGTGGCAGTACGCTTAGGCCATGGAACCCGCTGGCCAACCTAAGACTGTGATGCAAACAGATATGCGTGTCCATGCCAGGATCAACTCCTTGTGGCAGTAAACTCTATCATCACCCAACTTGATCAACCTCCTGCTCCTCTTCTGGATGCTGCTTCCGTTCCACTGCCTGTTACTCCTCCTGTTTGTTCCGGATCCACATTTTCGCTGCCTCTTCCACCTCGCTATGACGGTGAACCTAGAGCCTGTAGAGGTTTCATCAACCAATGTATCATCCATTTTAGATTGCGTGCTCACCTCTTTCGCTCTGATGAGGCCAAGGTAGCGTTTTTAATTTCCCTTCTGGCAAGGCCCTGGCATGGGCAAACCCCATCTTGGAACGAGAGGGCCCTGAATTCTAGGAGCTGGCATTATTCCTAGAGACTTTTCGTACTGTGTTCGAGGAGCCGGGTCAAACATCTTCTACAGCAGCCACTCTGCTAACCCTCAAGCAAGGAGTGTCCACGGTAGGAGAATATGCTATCTCCTTCTGTACACTGGCAGCAGAGTTGGCATGGAAAAATAAGGCATTGGTGGCAACCTTTTGGCAGGGACTGTCCTCGCACATCAAAGACTAGCTAGCAGCCCACAATCTTCCTACTACCCTGGATGCTCTTATCCTGTTGGCTACCCGGGTCGACATGAGGATCCAGGAACGTGCTCAGGAGGTTTGGCGGCAGAGACGTTTCCACAGACTGGCACCCTGGTTCCAGAGACCACTATTGCCTCATCCTGTTACTCTACCTGCAGAACATATGCAGGTAGACAGAATCAAATTGTCAGAGCAGGAGAAACAGCACAGACGCTCTTCAGGACTTTGTCTGTATTGCGGCCTTAAAGGCCATTTTGTGCGCAAATATCCACAAAATCTGGGAAACTCCAGCACCTAGGGTTGGTTGGAGAGGCAATTCTAGGGGGGAGGACTCCAAGCATCAAAACCTCTTCCAAATTATCTATTCCCGTGACCATCATCTCTGGAGAGACATCACATTCCTCCTCTGCCTATCTTTATTCCGGAGCAGATGCAAATTTCATCCAGCACGATTTACTGGATCGTCTACATCTACCCACAGTTCTTCTAGAGAGACCCCTGGCTCTTGCCGATGTAAATGGACTACCATTGCCCGATCCTATTGTGTCTATCACCAAACTACTTACCTTACAAATCGGAGTTCTTCACTCTGAACAGATCACCTTACTTGTCCTTCCTAAAGCCATCAATCCTGTCCTGCCCAGGTCCTGGACTGGAATTCTGGAGAGGTTCTCCGGTGGGGCCCTGAGTGTCAAAGCCGTTGCCTGGTGCAGATTCACTCGGTTCAGCTTCTCTGCCTCAGTCATTGGCAGGATTGTCGAGTCATTATGCTGCATTTTCGGACATCTTCAGCAAGAGGGAGGTGGAGACATTGCTCCACAACGGGCATATATGACTGCCCTATCGAACTGATTCCTGGTGCATCCCTTCCCCCTGGCAGGGTATATCCTCTCTCCTTGCCAGAGACTCTGTCCATGTCCGCCTATGTGAAAGAGAACTTGGAGAGGGGCTTCATAAGAAAGTCTTCCTCCACGGCAGGAGCCGGGATCTTCTTCGTCAAAAAGAAGGATGGTTCTCTTCGTCCTTGTATCGACTACCGAGGTCTCAACCAGATCACGGTGAAGAATAAATATCCATTGCCACTGATCTCTGAACTGTTTGATCGTATACGTGGTGCCAAGATTTTTTCTAAACTAGACCTGCGTGGGGCTTACAACCTAGTCCGGATTTGCCAGGGTGACAAATGGAAGACTTCATTTAACACCTGTGATGGACACTATGAGGATCTAGTAATGCCTTATTCCAAACTTCTCCTCACTGACTTCTCATATCTCTTTCCTCACTAAGAAGGGCATGAACGGCAAGGTGTGGACTCCCAAGGCAGAGTTCGCATTCAATAGCCTGAAGAGTGCCTTCACGTCAGCCTCTATCCCCCATCATCCGGATGCCTCTCTGCAGTTCTCATTGGAGGTGGACGCATCCTCTGTCGGTGCTGGTGCACTCCTGTTCCAGAGAGGTCCCAAGGGCAAGTCAATGGTATGTGTATATTTCTCTAAGCTCTTCTCTTCCGCAGAACGCAACTACTCGATTGGAGATCGGGAGTTACTGGCCATCAAATTGGCTCTGGAAGAGTAGAGACATCTAGAAGAGGGCGCAGCTCATCCTATCCTAACTTTTACAGACCACAAGAATCTGACCTACCTCCAGACGGCCCAATGGCTGAACTCTCGTCAGGCCAGGTGGTCACTGTTCTTTACCAGGCTCCAGTTTGAGCTTCATTATCGCCCGGCCGACAAGAATGTGAGGGCCGATGTCTTGTCCAGATCCTTCGAAACGGAAGACACTATGGAGATTCCACAGAGCATTATTGATCCGTCTTGCATTGTCTCTGTCAATCCCCTGCAAGTTGGGGGCATTCCTCCAGGGAGGACTTTTGTGCGCCTGGCTGATCGTGGAAGAATCCTCGGCTGGGGACACTCCTTTAGTCTGGCAGGTCACGTGGGGATCCGTAAGATCCGGGATCTGATTGCTCATCATTTCTGGTGGCCCACTCTGCCCAAGGACATTATGGACTTTGTTTCTTCGTGTTCTATATGTGCAGCCAACAAGGTCGTTCACTCCAGGCCTGCTGGTCTGCTCCAGCAATTGCCTGTGCCCAATGCTCCCTGGCAGCATATAGCTTTGGACTTTATTACGGACCGGCCTCTCTCTGCCGGATGCAGTACTGTCTGGGTGGTGGTGGATCGGTTTTTGAAGATGGCCCACTTCGTTCCTCTGACCGGTCTTCCTTCTGCTTCTCAGCCGGCCAAACTATTCATCCAATACATCTTCCGCCTGCACGGCTTGCCGCAGCATATTGTGTCTGATCGGGGGGTTCAGTTTACCTCTAAGTTCTGGAGAGCCCTCTGTGGACTCCTCGATGTGAAGTTGGACTATTCCTCAGCCTACCATCCTCAGTCAAATGGTCAGGTCGAGAGAATCAATCCGACCTTGGAGAACTACTTACACCACTTAATCTCTAAGCAGCATGATGACTGGGTGCAGCTGCTTCCGTGGGCTGAGTTCTCATATAATAATCACACCAGTGAGTACACGAGGAATACACCGTTCTTCATTGTCTATGGCTAACACCCACAAATTCCTCTCCCGGTTCTCGATACTTCCGAGGTACCAGCGGCTGGCTCCACTTTTAGAGACTTCCTGCAGATCTGGCAGCAGACTCGATCCTCCATCCTAATGGCAGTCGACCACATAAAACAGAAGGCTGACACAGGGAGAAGAGAACCTCCTTAATTTCTCCCTGGCACGAAGGTCTGGCTGTCTTCTAGGAATATCCGACTAAGGGTGCTGTCATACAAATTTGCTCCCAGGTTCCTCAGACCCTTCGAGATCCTACAGCAGATCAACCCTCTCGCCTACGAGCTTCGACTGCCTCCTACTCTCAAGATCCCCAACTCCTTCCATGTCTCCCTCTTGAAGCCGGTGGTTCTGAACCGCTATACCAAAACTCCTAGCCCTGCAGTTGCCTCCAGCGGCCCTTCAGACACCTTTGAGGTTAAGGAGATCTTGGACACCAAAAAAGTGAGAGGAAAGACTTTTTGTTTGGTGGATTGGAGGGGGTTTGGTCTTGAAGAGAGGTCCTGGGAGCCAGAGGAGAACCTCAATGCTCCTACTCTTCTGAAAAAGTTTATTTTTCGCTCTGGTTCCAAGAAGAGGGGGCGTAAGAGGGGGGATACTGTCATGTCCGTGGCTGCGGGCTGTCAGCTCCAATCTCCCCCTGACAGCCACAGCCTTGAGTCGGCAAGCGCTGGCCCCAGCCTACTTCTCAGGAGACGCCAGCGCTCGCTTCCACTCACCTCAGCCGGATCCCGTGAACATTAGGCCGTGAGTACCCGGGACTATAAGAGGGGTCCAGTCCCCTTCTTTGATGCCTGAGCGTTGTTGTTGTTTCCTAAGTTTGTCTATGTGATGGCCTCCTAATGTGTTCCTAACCTGTTCCTTTTCCCTGCATTCCGTACTATCCTGGTCGAGTACTGTGCTGAGCCAAAGTTGTGCCGTGCTGTATACCACGCCTGTCCTGCTTCACCACACCTGTCGTCTGCCTGCTGCCTAGTTCCAGCCGAGCCTGCCTTGCTACTGTCCGAGCTGCCACAGATTCCCTATACGAACTATAGACATTGACCTGCTCCCTGTTGGCCAACTGCCATACCGTCAAGGCTGTATGGCCCAGTGGGTACACAGAAACTTCGTGACAATAATAATCTTATATAGTGCAAAAAAAATAAAAAATCTACATTTTTGTAGATAGATTTGATAAGATAATATATTGGGGGGAAAAAGAAGGGGAAACTGTAATGTGTTACATTGTGTTACATTGTGTGGGGACAATACTTACTAATCTCCCTCTCTGACAGGCTGTGAGGAGAGGGAGATGGTACAATCACTATAAAAGTTTATTTAATAGCAAACTGTACAGTGATCACATGCAGACTTCCGTCCCCCGGCAGCACTATAAAAATCGATGAAACTCTCAGAATCAACGCAACAGGGGATCGGAATATATATTAGCGAGTGTACTCACATACTGCAGGGTGTACACTGCTAATAATTTTTGGTTCACACATAACCCCTATAATGTTACACTTAAGTTTTATACAAAGTTTTAACCTTTTATCACATAGTAAAATCATGTAGCAACTGAATGGGACCCGACCAGTTTTTCGCCTTCCTGGCTTCCTCACTGGTTTACGATCCAGAATCTATTCCATCTTTTTAATCTATTTTTCCTAGCATATACAGGGTGAGTTGAGGTCAATACAAGATAAAAATAACCTTTTCTAAAAACACATTTCATCATTTTGCAATTAAACAATTGATATTCAGTTCGAAATTCAACCCATTTGGTGACCTTGTATTTAACAGGTAAATGAGCTCCGTTTATTTTTGTGACAATCATTTTATTATATCCCCTCCCTTTCAGTTCCTATCTAGATGACATATTATTTATAATATTATAATATTATTTATGTGTTAATTAAGTCTTCTTTTTAATTTCCTACTGGTTAACACAACATACTGCAGTCCACAACACTCCAGAAAATACAGTACCTTGCAAAAGTATTACCCCACCCCACACTTGGTTTTGCCTGTTTTGCTGCATTACATCCTTAAATTAAAATGGTTTGAGGAGGGGGGGGGGGGTTTCGTATAATTTGATTTACACAACATGCCTGACGCTTTGAAGGTGCAAAATATATTATTTTACTGTAACATAAACAATAATTATGACAAAACACAAAGAACTTTAATGTACATAAGTACTCACCCCCTGAATGTCAATAATTTGTGGAGCCAACTTTTGCTACTATTACAGATATAAGGCTCTTGTATGTATCTATTAGCTCAGTACATCTACACACTGGGATTTTTGCCCATTCTTCCAGGCAAAACTGTTCCAACTCTTTTGACTTAGATGCGTTGTGTGGGTGTAGAGCAGTTTACAAGTCATGCCACAGATTCTCAATTAGATTGAGGTCTGGTCTTTGACTAGGCTATTCCAAAACTTTTAAATGTTTCCCATTAAACCACTTCAGTGTAGCTTTAGCAGTATGTTTAGGGTCATTGTTGTGCTGGAAGGTGACCCTCTATCCCAGTCTCATATCTCTGGGAGACTGAAACAGGTTTTCCTCAAGCATTGCCCTGTATTTACTGCCATCCATCTTTCCTTCAATCCTGACCTGTTTTCCAGTCCCTGCCAATGAAAATCATCACCATAGCATAATGCTGCCACTACCATGCTTCACTGTAGAAATGGTGTTCTTGGGGTGATGAGAAATGTTGGGTTTGAAAATCACATAGCGTTTCCCATGATGGCCAAAAAGTTAAATTTTAGTCTCATCTGACCAGAGAACCTTCTTATTGGGGAGTCTGTCACATGCTACTCGGCAAACTCAAAACATGTTTTCTAATGTTTTTCTTTAAGCAATGGCTTTTTTCTGGCCAATTTTCCATAAAGCCCTACTCTGTGAAGTGTACAGCTTATAGTGGTCCTATGGACAGATACTTCAATCTCCACTGTGCATCTTTGGAGTTCCTTCAGTGTTATCGTTGGTTTCTGGGTTGATTCTCTGATTAGTGCCCTCCTTGCCCAGTCACTGAGTTTTTATGGGCAGCCTACAGGTTTGTAGTTGGGCCATATGCTTTTCATTTTGTTATGTGTCTCATTATGACAACTCCTTTTAAAAATAAAGCCGGTCTAGTGATTAAAGAGGCTCTGTCACCAGATTATAAATCCTACATAATCCGATTGGTGCTGTAATGTAGATAACGTGAGAAGCAAACAGGAGACCCTAGTGGCTGGCAGGGATAAATTTATTCAATGCAAAAACTAATATGCCTAGGCATAAAGGTCCCAATTTCCCAGCCACTACCAAATAGTATGAATGATTAAAACATAACTTTTAATGATGTAGTTTAAATAGGGAACGTACAACATGGAAAGAGTTAAAAATATACAGAGACGGCCAGCATATTAATGAGGATGGAATAGGTAGATAGCGTGCTGCTAAAGTGCAGAGTGACTGACTCGGTCAGCAGCTGCAGACTGCCGTTATACCATTAGGTCACACTGAAGTAGAGTAAATTGCTTAGCCGTCAGTGAAAGATTAAAATAGCGATAGCCCTCCCTACATGTTTCACTGCTTCAGCAGCGTCCTCAGGGGATAAATAAGGGCTAGTGAGCGCAAGTTTCAATTCCGCCTCCTTATGTAATCTCGTATCCGCTAGACAAGAACGTGTCATGCTGTGTATTGACCAGTCACAGCCGACACTAACAGGCGAGCCTCCCTGCTGATAGATTGACACCATAGGTGACCAGTGAAAGCCGTCAGGCAAATCACCAATCACAGTGCGCACTGCGCGCATGTGTGTATGAACAATATTGAGTGATTGCCGACATCGCGGTCACTTCAAAAGGGATAAGGTCAGTGTGCCATAAGACTGTACAGAGGAAAACCTCTCCATTCATGGCAGAGGAACCACTCACAGTCATTTCTGACAGTACGTGTTACATTGCTTACGCGAAACGATGTAAACAAACCGCAACACAAACGTTAGTTGGCATATGTGAGATGTCAGAAAAGGAATATTAATATATATGCATCAATATATCAAGGAGGGAGATTGTTTTGCCACATATTGTGTTATATATTGGTGTCAATAGATACCATACAGTACAATGGCTTGACCTGGACGTGACTCACCAGGTCCAAGTGTAAGATCAAAGATAACAAGACATAAGGAAGGAGAAAAAAACATACTTTGTTGTATGTAAAGTATATGTCATATAGATGATTATCAGAAAATATATATATATATTTCGAATATAACAGGTACACAGAGAATATATAAGTATGGTAAGTGAATCATTTTAGATAAGCAAATGAAGGAAAGTTATCCTTGATGACAGTGCTCATATAATCTGAATAGTAGAGCAGGAAATATACAAAGGGAACATTAGAGGAAGGCCACAAACGTGAAGCCCTCATTTAGTCCATTGGGACTGAGGGAATGTAGCCTATGTATCAGCGGGCTTCCTCCTGTAATAATTTCTTGTCTAAATTACCAGCTCTGGGGCCCAATTTAACTTGGGTATTACCCCAAAATTGGAGGATGTTGGCATTACCCTGGTGGAAGGATCTCACATGTCTAGAGAGGGGAGTGTCCTCTTGTGTATGGATGGTATTAATATGTTTGGAGATCCTTCTCCTAAGTTGTTGAATGGTCTTGCCAACATACAACCTAGGACAGGGGCATCTGGCAGCATATACAATGCCACTGCTCTGGCAGTTGATGAATTGTCTGATGGTATATTCATGGCCATCAACAGGATTACTGAAAGTCTTGGGCATGTATGCACAGAATGAGCATCTGCCGCATGGAAAAGATCCTAAGGGTGGTGGTGGAAGCCATGTACTCCGAGGGATCGAAGGTTTTGAGTAATGGCTGCGTGTCAGAAATTCTCGAAGGTTCCTACCCCGTCGGTAGGTGATGCTCGGGAGATCAGGGATCACATGTACTAGATCTGGGTCTGCCTGGAGAATAGACCAATGTTTCTTTAGTATATTGGAAATCTGCAGAGAACAGGTGTCAAAATTTCCTACGCATCTAATAAAGGAAGATTGTTTATCGTCCTTTTTCAGGCTCCTCTTGCCATATAGTAGTTCTTCTCTGGAAGTAGCCCTTGCTCTAGCATATGCTCTATGAAGGGTCTTCTTGGGATAGCCCCGTGCAAGGAATTTTTGGAGAAGGGCATCGCATTCTACCTGGAAAGACTGTTCCTCAGAACAATTCCTCCTGGCTCTGAGGTATTGTCCAATGGGTATCCCCTTCTTGAAGGATGATGGATGAAAACTCCCCCAGTGCAGGAAGCTGTTTGTAGCAGTTGCTTTTCTAAAGATGTCAGTATGGACACCTCCACCAGGATCCAGAGAGATTTGGAGATCAAGAAAGTCAATTACATTTGTGTGTATACAATGGGTAAATTTCATACCGATGTCATTGTGATTAATTATATCCATAAAGTCAGAGAAAAGTGTCTTGTCACCATCCCAAAAAATAAGTATATCATCGATATACCTACCCCAAAATAAAATGTGACATGTGAAAAAAGTAAATCCTCATTGAAAATCAAAGTGTCTTCCCAACACCCCAAAAATAAATTGGCATATGTGGGTGCACAAACTGTGCCCATAGCTGTGCCTTTAAGTTGATGGTAAAATTTGCCATCAAACAAAAAAACAAAAAATTATTGTCAGTAAAAATTTAAGAAGTGATATTGTGAAAACGTTATGTGCCTGAAAATGAATCCCTTTAGTGTTCAAAAAATGTTGAACTGCCTTGAGACCCAAATAGTGGCAGAAACATTAATCTCCTGGATTCTGGTGAGGGTGTCTTTGGTATCCCTCAAGAAGGATGGAAGAGCCTTGACAAATGGTGCCAAAATGTCATCCACATAAGTGCCGATGCCCTGTGTTAAATTATCATTGCCAGAGACAATTGGTCTACCAGGCACAGGTGTAATATTTTTATGAATTTTAGGTAGTGCATAGAAGGTAGGTATAGTGGGGTTAGAGTTATACAGAAATTTAAGTTAATCTTGGGTGATAAGTTCTCTAGATTTGGCGTGATCCAGTAGAAGGTGTAACTCTGACAAAAAACGATTGGTGGGATTGCCATCAAGAATAGTGTAGGTCGATGTATCATCCAATAGCTTGTGAGCCATAGATACATAGTCAGCCCGATCCAAGATAACGATGTTGCCGCCTTTATCAGACGACTTTAGGATAATTTCACTGTTATTGCATAATGTGTCCAATGCAATTTGTTCCATTTCATGGAGATTACTGATGGCCCTAGGTTTTTCTGTTTTGAGTTTGCTCAATTCAGCACTTACCAGTTTGACAAAAACGTCAATATGTGCATACTGGGCAAATGGAGGGGTCATGTTAACCCCACACCAAGAGACAATCTTACGTAAGGGTTTATCTTACACTCCCACCTATGCCTTTGACGAATTCACTTGGACAAAGGATATTCACCTTTTTGCTAGAAAACTGGCTCTGCACAAACATTTTAAGACCAAGACAAATGAGACTCACCCTCTGGATTTTACCGAACGTAGGACTTTATGAGCCCTGGAGGATTTAGCTGATGAGAATGAACACAGAGTCAACATGGCCACTGGCCCTTTCTCTTCATTACGTCCTAGGTCACGCATGACCCCTCCATTTGCCCAGTATGCACATATTGACGTTTTTGTCAAACTGGTAAGTGCTGAATCGAGCAAACTCAAAACTCAAACTCAAATCCTCATTAACATGCTGGCCGTCTCTGTATATTTTTAACTCTTTCCATGTTGTACGTTCCCTATTTAAACTACATCATTAAAAGTTATGTTTTAATCATTCATACTATTTGGTAGTGGCTGGGAAATTGGGACCTTTATGCCTAGGCATATTAGTTTTTGCGTTATGTAGATAACAGCAGTGGTTTTTATTTTGAAAAACTATTATTTTTGAGCAAGTTATGAGCAATTTTAGATTTATGTTAATTAGTTTCTTAATGACCAACTGGGCGTGTTTTTACTTTTTACCAACTGGGCGTTGTACAGAGGAGTGTATGACGCTGGCCAATCAGTGACCAATCAGCGTCATGCACTTCTCATTGTTCCAGCCCAGCTTCTTTCACTGCACAATCATACTGTAACAATGGGCTGGAACAATGAGTAGTTAATGATGCTGATTGGTCACTGATTGGTCAGCGTCATATACTCCTCTGTACAACGCCCAGTTGGTAAAAAGTAAAAACACGCCCAGTTTTCTATTAAGAAACTAATTAGCATAAATCTAATTGCTCATAACTTGCACAAAAATTATCGTTTTTCAAAATAAAAACCACTGCTGTTATCTACATTACAGCGCCGATCAGATTATGTAGGAGATAGGGCATTTATAATCTGGTGACAGAACCTCTTTAAATAAAATGTTTTGAAGAGAAAAATTATTTCTCGAAGGCACAGGATAAAGCAATGGAAGAGTTTAGAATAATAAATACAGGAGATAGGGAGATAAAAAATGGAATATCCGAGGGCGCAGCTGTACTGGAAATGGCTTTTATTTGTACAACAACAACAACAATGTGTTTCAAGGCCGTACCGGCCTCTTCGTCAGGTTAGGTACAAGTGTTAGGTCTATTCATGATGACTGTGCATTTATAGCTGGCCTAGGAATCAGTACCGGGTTAAGTTACAGGTCAAAGTTCAAAGGTCAATTGTGTAAGCAAGGTACGGCAGTGAGGTATAAAAATTATTCATTTAGAAACAAAACAGTTTTTCATTCATATTAAAGGTATAGACAAAGATACAAAACAAGGATCGTAGGTTCAAAAATATGAATAAGCATTTTTTACAGAATGATAATAATATAAAAATAATAATATTAAATAAAACAATGATTAAAAAACATTAATGACAATATGTATAAAAAGATCATAGATGCATTTCAAGTGGAATGTCTCCGCAGTGTGTTTATTCGTTAGTTGTAGTATGAAGTTTTTTATTATTGTTTTGTATTTTCAATTTAAAACATCGTTTATTCCAAACTGTCAGTGGTGTGTATCATCGTCATGGTGATATGACGCTCCTAGGTATGAGTCATATTAGCAAAGTGCGGTAATGAAGTGTGTAAGTTGTTCCCTATCAGAGAGCAGAACCGTTTTACATTAATATTCAAAATTTGTGCAAAAAGATAGAATAAGCATATCATATATAATCATGGAAAAAGTGATTTAGAAATATATGTAGAAATATATACAAAAGCCTATTAGAGATGGAGCATCTTTGAAATGTGTATTTATTCAATGGGGGTGTTTATTTTTTGTTTATGTGTACTTCAAATGTTTGGTGCTTATATTTTAGAGTATCGTTCTTTCAGAGCTGTCAGTGGTGTGTATCGTTGTCATGGTGATGTGACGCTCCTGGGTATGAGTCATTCATGCAGAGAGTGCTGCTGCCGACTCAGAGAAGGGAGCCGTGCGGTTCGAGGAAGATTGATCGGAACAAGAATACACAGCAGCCACGGGTGAGAGAATTGCCTGTATTCTAGCGCACAAATGTTGGTATATTCGTTTGTGTATATATATATAGGATAATTCCTATATATGTTGCTCTTAGGGTTGTAAAAACGGAGTTACATAATGGTCTCTGTTACTTCATTGAGACCTGTTGGTTTTAATGTCTTGAGTTTATACATCCAGAAGATTTCTCTTCTGCAAAGAATATTATAACGGTCTCTTTGGTTTTCCTTAATGTGATCGATCGGGGTGATGGTGAAGCAGTTAAAATCACTATCATGTGCTAGTGTGCAATGTCTGGATATACTGTGGAGTAAAAATTTCTTTTTGCAGTTGGATCTATGTTTGTTTAATCGACAATGTAAGGGTTGGATTGTTCTTCCCACGTACTGAACTCCACATTTACAGTTTATGAGATAAATCACGAATTTTGACTGACAGTTTAAGTTTTCATTGATGTTAAAGAGGCTCTGTCACCAGATTTTGCAACCCCTATCTGCTATTGCAGCAGATCGGCGCTGCAATGTAGATTACAGTAACGTTTTTATTTTTAAAAAACGAGCATTTTTGGCCAAGTTATGACCATTTTCGTATTTATGCAAATGAGGCTTGCAAAAGTACAACTGGGCGTGTTGAAAAGTAAAAGTACAACTGGGCGTGTATTATGTGCGTACATCGGGGCGTGTTTACTACTTTTACTAGCTGGCCGTTCTGATGAGAAGTATCATCCACTTCCCTTCAGAACGCCCAGCTTCTGGCAGTGCAGATCTGTGACGTCACTCACAGGTCCTGCATCGGGTCGGCACCAGAGGCTACAGTTGATTCTGCAGCAGCATCAGCATTTGCAGGTAAGTAGCTACATCGACTTACCTGCAAACGCTGATGCTGCTGCAGAATCATCTGTAGCCAGCCTCTGGTGCCGACACGATGCAGGACCTGTGAGTGACGTCACAGCGTGATCTCTGGAGAACACGGCTGTGGCTGCACTGCCAGAAGCTGGGCGTTGTGAAGAGAAGTGGATGACACTTCTATACACAACGCCCAGCTAGTAAAAGTAGTAAACACGCCCCGATGTACGCACATAATACACGCCCAGTTGTACTTTTACTTTTCAACACGCCCAGTTGTACTTTTGCAAGCCTCATTTGCATAAATACGAAAATGGTCATAACTTGGCCAAAAATGCTGGTTTTTTAAAAATAAAAACGTTACTGTAATCTACATTGCAGCGCCTATCTGCTGCAATAGCAGATAGGGGTTGCAAAATCTGGTGACAGAGCCTCTTTAAATACTTTTCCTGTTTGTTGAGACCGGAAAGTGTGTGTTTTATCAGTAATCGATTGACAGCACAGGCACCTAGTTGTTCCGCATTTAAAGCTGCCTATTTCAAATGCGGAACAACTAGGTGCCTGTGCTGTCAATCGATTACTGATAAAACACACACTTTCCGGTCTCAACAAACAGGAAAAGTATTTAACATCAATGAAAACTTAAACTGTCAGTCAAAATTCGTGATTTATCTCATAAACTGTAAATGTGGAGTTCAGTACGTGGGAAGAACAATCCAACCCTTACATTGTCGATTAAACAAACATAGATCCAACTGCAAAAAGAAATTTTTACTCCACAGTATATCCAGACATTGCACACTAGCACATGATAGTGATTTTAACTGCTTCACCATCACCCCGATCGATCACATTAAGGAAAACCAAAGAGACCGTTATAATATTCTTTGCAGAAGAGAAATCTTCTGGATGTATAAACTCAAGACATTAAAACCAACAGGTCTCAATGAAGTAACAGAGACCATTATGTAACTCCGTTTTTACAACCCTAAGAGCAACATATATAGGAATCATCCTATATATATATACACAAACGAATATACCAACATTTGTGCGCTAGAATACAGGCAATTCTCTCACCCGTGGCTGCTGTGTATTCTTGTTCCGATCAATCTTCCTCGAACCGCACGGCTCCCTTCTCTGAGTCGGCAGCAGCACTCTCTGCATGAATGACTCATACCCAGGAGCGTCACATCACCATGACAACGATACACACCACTGACAGCTCTGAAAGAACGATACTCTAAAATATAAGCACCAAACATTTGAAGTACACATAAACAAAAAATAAACACCCCCATTGAATAAATACACATTTCAAAGATGCTCCATCTCTAATAGGCTTTTGTATATATTTCTACATATATTTCTAAATCACTTTTTCCATGATTATATATGATATGCTTATTCTATCTTTTTGCACAAATTTTGAATATTAATGTAAAACGGTTCTGCTCTCTGATAGGGAACAACTTACACACTTCATTACCGCACTTTGCTAATATGACTCATACCTAGGAGCGTCATATCACCATGACGATGATACACACCACTGACAGTTTGGAATAAACTATGTTTTAAATTGAAAATACAAAACAATAATAAAAAACTTCATACTACAACTAACGAATAAACACACTGCGGAGACATTCCACTTGAAATGCATCTATGATCTTTTTATACATATTGTCATTAATGTTTTTTAATCATTGTTTTATTTAATATTATTATTTTTATATTATTATCATTCTGTAAAAAATGCTTATTCATATTTTTGAACCTACGATCCTTGTTTTGTATCTTTGTCTATAACTTTAATATGAATGAAAAACTGTTTTGTTTCTAAATGAATAATTTTTATACCTCACTGCCGTACCTTGCTTACACAATTGACCTTTGAACTTTGACCTGTAACTTAACCCGGTACTGATTCCTAGGCCAGCTATAAATGCACAGTCATCATGAATAGACCTAACACTTGTACCTAACCTGACGAAGAGGCCGGTACGGCCTTGAAACACATTGTTGTTGTTGTTGTACAAATAAAAGCCATTTCCAGTACAGCTGCGCCCTCGGATATTCCATTTTTTATCTCCCTATCTCCTGGATCTACATAGTGGATTTTTACCAATCTTCAAACCGGAATTTGGGCTGCAACTGTCTCTACCTAAGTCTAACTTGGACACGCACCTTGGGATGTTATGCTCCGAGCATAACAACATCAGGTCAGCACAATTGACCACTTTTTTCCTTTTGTTCTCACCTAATACAGGCTCATGCACTATGTGCGCTTTGTTTCCTTTTTCCCTATAGCGTGATAGAATAATAAATAGGGATACACTAATTAATAAAACAGAGGGGAAAGATATTTGAAATGTATAGGTGAAAAGATTATGATAACTTTTTCTAGGAAGAGTGGAATGTTAAGAAAAAGCCTTTTGAACGAAACATTTTTAAATTTGAAGTGTTTGGATCTGTGTTACTTAAAAAAACACAAATTGCATACAGACATGCATGTAAAATCATAGACCATCTAGTACAGCGTTACTTAAAAGGAAAATCAAATAATAGGGATTTGATAAATAGATTTTTTCCATGTGTGTGCTTTAAGGTATAATGACTCTGCTCTGTGAAAGGTGATGGGACCATATATGATAAAAGAGAGAGAATAGATTGTAATTAAATAAATGTGGTGTACTGTGCATACTCCTGTATTATCAATCTTAGGATTCATGTATCATATAGCATAGATAAAGTTTCCGTTATGATTTGCATGCCCGTTGATATTATGGAAATGATTCATTCTGAACTTCTTTTTCACACTTGTTATATCACCTACAGCACAATGCAAATTGTCCTTGCTAAAGTGCAAATGCCACTGTCTACTTCTGAAAAGGAGCTTATTTGAAAATGGAAAATGCGATCTGCTCTCTTATACAGACTTTTGCAATTACAATACATTGTGGTGGCGATGAGGTGAGCAAGTGTAAAGAGCTGTTCTAGCAGACAGTTTTACAACATGTGCAGATGAGCTGCAAACCTCAGGAGCAGTCACATTAACGAGCACATCATTTTATGGCAAGGTCTAGCCTTGTAATACCATCATGAAGTAAAAATTAGTCTTTAAAAACAAAAAGTTTGAGCATGACAGAAGAGGCATCAAATGCACATGCGTAGATTTCTGAACACAGTGATAGTTATTGTATTTTAAAGTAAAGAGGTGTACGTGACGTCTTTGTCAGTGACGCCGCCGCAACATCCCCACGTCCATCCCTGCACAGCAGAGTGAAGAGCTCCTCTTAGTTGTGTTGCTATGCAGGAATGACAACATAGTGACATGTAGTTGGCACGAGTGACAGCGACAAAATGGCATACAGAAGCTTAGCATCAGTGGGCGGAAAGAGAGCAGAGACGGGTGTCGGCACTGGCATGGGTCACACGACTGCAAGGAAGACAGATGGCAAGGAAAGGAGAAACACCAAACCTAGAAACTTAGAAGGCAGGCACAGGTGTGGCAGGGCCCTATAAACTGTATAGCTGTTTGACAGGTTTAGTGGATGTGCTGTCTCCGCCTGGTACTCATCAGTTGAGGCAACAAAAAAGCCTGAATAATTGGTCATAAATCTATTAATTCATCATATAAAAAATGGTTTGGCAGCACAGCTCAGCCTCAGGACAGCAAATGGTCAAATAATGACTGTCATCAGGCCATAAAGAATGGCATTAAGACTTCTGCATACAACAATTGTTAAATCTTGATGAACACTCGTACATATAATGCCTGGGGTATCAATAAATAGGTAAATCAATGTACAATTGTCAATGCATATATGTACCTCCAATATAAAGTGCCAAGAGGTAAAACCCAAGTGGATTGTTTTACCAGCTGTCACGCCTGCGGGGAATGTGGACTCACTGGGCCACTCCGCCGTAACGGAGTGGCAGCTGGCCAAACAAATATATAACAGTCACTTAGTCAATGGTACCTAGATGGCAGGCTGGTGCGGGATAGCTGGTAGCTATATGCCATATTATCGGAAACTGGCTTGTGCTGGATTATCAGAAGCTGGTTTGTGCTGGATTGTTCGAAACAAGCTTGTGCAGGATTATCGGAAGCTGGCTTGTGCTGGATTGTTCAAAACTGGCTTGTGCTTGACACTGGACTTCAGACGCTGGACATAGGGACACAGATACTGCAGATGCTGAAGTTGTCACGGACACCGGACTTGACACGAACACTGGACGCAGATACTGGATTTGTCACAGACACTGGACACGGATACTGAAGTCATGAACACAGGTTTTAGGAACAGATTACGGAATCTTTGCAAACTAACACTTGGTTAGCAACAAAATTGCTCAGGCACTGGGATACAGGGCAGACTTCCTTTTATGCATCAGGGTATGCTGAGATAGGCTGGGGATAAATTTACTGATGCATGTGCTCGCCTGTTAAGAACTGGCCAGAGCACGTGCACACACCCTGCGGGTCCTTGCGGCAGGATGCTGAGCATGCCGACATCTCATGGAGGAAGGAAATGCCGGCAGTAAGTACATACAGGCTGGCGGCCACAACCGCTGGGAGGAGGGGGATGCCACATCATTCTAGAGGCTAGAATACAATATGGACTACCACCCTATAAACAGTCTGAATATAGATAGATTCACTGATATAACTGTTACACCATAATATAAGATTAAATTATTTAATTATTAAAAAATATTTTATTGAAAACACTCAACAACAGAATTTATCTACCTTTCTATTCCAGTTTTCTGACATAGAAAAGTCAAAAAAGGGCTCAAAGGTCCCAATTTGCAAAGTAAATTTACGCCAGAAATTACTCCTAGCTGGCACAGATTTCCCTGTTAGTGATTCTCACTGGGCAAGCAGGGAGTGGTGTGAACCCACCTTGTCACCAAGGGATTTGACTTGGGGCTGCTCTGAGGAGCAGTGTCTAAGGGAACCTTTGGTCTTCATCCTTTAAGCCCTGCACAGGGATCTGGACTTTGCTGCAGGGGAACCCCAGGTTGCTACCCCCAGAGTAGTCTCTCTTGGTGATGGATGACAAAACAGCTGTTGCGTGGTCTGGTATGGCAAAAGGTCAAGGCAGGCGGTAGAGGTTTGTAACGAAGTAATGTAGCAAATGGTCAGGACAGGTGGCAGAGGTTTGTCACGGGTATCATGGGAAATGGTTAGGGCAAGCGGCAGGCACAGATGGTCAAAGGTACAGACTGAGGTCAAAACACGAGGAGTCAATGGAAGAAATATCTGGGACAAAATGAGCACTAGGAACACTTGAAAATCCAAATTGCTCTGGCATTGAGTCCAGTGAGGGAAGGGCTTTTATATCAGGGACAGCTGGGAATTTGAATATTGGTGCCCTCTGGCCCTTTAATAAACCGAGGCTCCGCACGCTCCAGGACCTAGAACGGAACGTCGGCGGATATAGCTGCTGCCAGACTCCAAGGAGGCAGAAGGTAAGGAGCGTGGACCAGAATGCCGGGGACAGGTGAGAACACAGTTATAGGCCTCTTCTCTCTTCTGTGTTCTTTCAGGCCCCCTCATACAAGGCCCTGATTCAGAGCAGCGTCAGGAAGTTTTATGTGATGCAGCACTCATGACGTTGAATGCTGCATCGCATATAAGGCCCTAACAATGCTCGGCGTCAGAACCTTGTATGAGCCACTGTATGCTGAGGGGACAAGAATGGGAGAAGATGAGCGGTGAGGTGAGTATACTTATTTTTTATATTATGTCCGACAATTGTGGGGGGGGGGGGGGTGTTGCTTCTAACTCTAGTGGACCAGATAGCTAAGACTGGCGTATGAAACACAATTCTTAGTAAATTTTCCCCAGTGATAAGTTTCCGGAAACCAAGATAATTGATTCAGGGCAATATGCTATTCTAGGAAGTGTGTCATGGCATCGTAACCTGTCACAACACTAGAAATACCTCTATAGATTTAAGCTGCGACCTTTGATGCTAAATAAGTTTCTACAATATATACTGTGTGTGTGAGATTTATTTTTAACACGTAGCATCATCGCTGTGAATTTCTCTTTCCATGTGCAAAAAAATTATACCGGCCCACCCCCCTCCCGTCCATCATGGTTACGGCACCTTCTTATAATATTGGGGTTATCAATGCTATTGAACCTGCGTTTCTCTGTCTCAGTGGCTCATATTGTGCACTGTAAAAAATAAATTTGTTATCAACCAGTGTTCATTCTACAGATAAATGAATACAATACTTTTAGGACAAAATTAAAGTTTAAATTCAGGATATGACTACAAAGAACTGAAATCTGAAAATGAAGTACAGTTGCAACCACATAGAGTTCACGTTTAGAAGTGTGAGATTCTTTTTTCACTCTTGTTCTGTAAATCATTTATCTTTCTCGTTCACGTAAGTATGATGTGGAAAACCGTACATACCTAATGTCTCTCACCGTTACTACAGTGTCCATATGGGACATCCTCAAATATCAGAGCCAAACCGTATATTAATGTAAGTTGTAAACCGATATCTTACCCTGACACCTAACTCCGATAACTAACATCTGACCCGGACAACCAACTCGGCACTGAGACCGAATTTGCCTGTTTTCAAAGCATACCTCCAGTTATAACATGTTCGACGCTAGCACCGGATGTTTATATGTGCTACCGAGAGACGCAAGATGAACAATATGCAGTCGTGTATTCTAGACAAACATACAACGCAGGAGGCTTTCATGCAAAGATCCTATAGTTTCTGGTTGGCACACGTAAACTTCATACAAGAGCAGAGAACATGTTATAACTGGAGGTACATAATAAATCAATGTGCTACCCCTTTTTTCTTTTTTTTGTACAGATGTTATATACAAATAGCAATACTGTACAAGGCTCACATAATAGTTCCATACAATGCACATAGACATGCAAAAACAAATATGCACACATACCAGATACCTACATGCTCACATACATTTGCTGAGAAATTGCATGCACACGCACTCACTACTTGTACGCAAGCACACACAAGCATACTCAGTACATGCATGTACACGTACGTACACAAACCCACTACATATACACACAAATATATGCACACAGTACATACATGCACACACAAAAATGCACACAGTGGCATATCTAGAGTCCTATAGGCCCCAGAGTAAATTTTGGCCCTGGGTGCCACCCGTAGAACCATACCCAAACATATTACGTTCCTCTCTTCCTTCCTGTATTAACCTGTGACCAAGATAGAACTGCAATCATGGTCCAATACTCTTAAAGTGTGCTGGCGTATAGTAGACACGGTGTGTAAGGCCTGATTCAGACAAGCGCTTTTCACGTCCATGTGCTGTCCGTTTTTTTTTACCTATGAAATTCAATGGGGGTATTTGGACATGCGTTGTTTTTCACACAGAGTGTGTTTGTTGCGTGAAACTCAGTGCATGTCCTATTTTGGTGCATGTTTTGCGCACCACGCACCCATTTAAGTCAATGGGTGCGTGAAAATCACGGACAGCAAGCGGACGTCATCCGTGTGCTGTACGTGATTCACACACCAGTTGCTAAAGAAATGCAGAGAAAATAAAAATAAAAATGTGCACCAACACTGACATCAAAAACTGATGCCACATGGAGCACACACTGATGGCACACTGAACTGTAACGTAGGAAAAACGCTGAGTTTTTCGCAGGCGCACAACGGAAACGTTTGTGTGAATCTAGCCTGAATTTGTATTAAATTAGGAGGTATCTGGCATTCGCTGCGAAGTAGAGGAAATAACATTCTTTCAGTCATCAGCCGGGTTAGGTAAACGTATTCTATATTTTGACGGGGCCTTGTCAGAGGGTTTATTCCTGTGGGATTCAGAGATATAAATCTGGGAAAGCCTGTTATAAAGTGATATTCGAGCAGAGGTTGCAACAGAAATGGGAGGGACCTTTCATGGGGAGTGGGTGATGTAAAAGGATGTGGCTAAATATTTTCAGACCCCCCCTATATATTAATAATAGAGGGGGTGCTTCTGGTCCTCTGGGTTGCTCCTTCTGTGGGTGCGGTATTATGGACCCAGTTATCGGAGGTCGCCATGAAGTGGCAAGTGGGCTTATACAATTTGATCAAAATGTTAACTAAGAACCTCATGTTCATTGATTAATATTGTGGATGTGCAGTCCTTGTTTCTCCTCTTCAACCAGTATAATAATATTAGACCTCAGACAAGCAACCTATATTAATTTCAGATCCCAGGCCCCCTAAATAAATTTAATCCAAAGACCAGACCCCCTTAGTATATTCAGTCCTCAGACCAGGTGCCCTAAATTTAATCAGATCTCAGACCAGACACCCTAAATATATTCAGACCCCTAACTTAAATCAGACCCCAGAGAAAAATAACATACATGTCCTGATGTTGGACTGTGGCAGGACACAATGATGAGGCACCCAGTGCTAAACAGGAGTTGTGAGTGAGGAGTGTGAGTATACAGGCTGCTATCTATTTGATAAATACACCAGATAATGAACGATTATTTACCTTTAGATGCTGCACCTCGTGTGCGGGAACCCTGAGAAATCTATATATAACTTTGGTGAGGAAGGCTAAAAATAAGGTGACCTCCCATAAAACTGGGAGAGTTGACATGTCTGAAGATTGTTATAGGTTATATATATATATATATATATATATATATATATATATATATATATATTGTGATATTCATTTTCACGGCCTAATTCTAATAAATTCTGCAAAAGACCCGTGGGATCGAAATACTCACTATACCCCTAGAAAAATTCCTTGAGGGGTGTTTCCAAAATGGGGTAACTTGGGGGGTTTCCACTGTTTTGGTCCCTCCAGGGCGTTGCAAATGCGGCATGGCACCGAAAAACAATCCAGCAAAATCCGTGCTCCAAAATCCAAATGGCGCTCCTTCGCTTCTGAGCGCTGCCATGGGTCCAATCAGCAGTTTATTACCACATATAGGGTATTGCCGTAATCAGAAGAACATGCTTTACAAATGTTGTGGTTCTTTTTTTTCCTTTATTCCTTGCAAATATTTACAATTTCTATGCTTTTTCAGAAAAAAAGTAGATTTTCATTTTCACGGCCTAATTCCACTAAATTCTGCAATAAAACCTGTGGGGTCAAAATGCTAATTATACCCCTAGATAAATTCCTTGAGGGGTGTAGTTTCCAAAGTGGGGTAACTTTTGGGGTGTTTCCACTGTTTTGGCACCACAAGACCTCTTCAAACCTGACTAGGTGCCTAAAATATATTCTAAAAAAAGGAGGCCCAAAATCCACTGGGTGCTCCTTTGCTTCTGAGGCCGGTGTTTCAGTTCATTACCACATTAGGGCCACATGTGGGATATTTCTAAAAACTGCAGATTCTGGGCAATAAATATTGAGTTGCATTTCTTTGGTAAAACCTTCTCTGTTACAAAAAAAAAAAATGTGTTAGAAATGAATTTGGGCAAAAAAATAAAATTTGTCAATTTTACCTCTACTTTGCTTTCATTCTTGTGAACCACCTAAAGGGTTAAAACACTTTGTGAATGCTGATTCGAATACCTTGAGGGGTGTAGTTTTCAAAATGGGGTGACTTCTGGGGATTTTCTAATATATAAGGCCCTCAAAGCCACTTCAGAACTGAACTAGTCCCTGAAAAAATGGCCTTTTGAAATTTTCTTTAAAATATGAGAAATTGCTGCTAAAGTTCTAAGCCTTGTAACGTCCTAGAAAAATAAAAGGACATTCAAAAAACGATGCAAACATAAAGTAGACATATGGGAAATGTTAACTAGTAACTATTTTGTGTGGTATTACTATCTGTTTTAAGAGCAGATATGTTTACATTTACAAAAATGCTAATTTTTGCTAATTTTTTCTAAATTTTGGTGTTTTTCAGAAATAAATACCGAAATTATCAACCAATTTTTTCCCCTAACCTAAAGTACGATATGTCATGAGAAAACAATCTCAGAATCGCTTGGATAGGTAAAAGCATTCCAACGTTATTACCACATAAAGTAACACATGTCAGATTTGAAAAAATAGGCTGTGTCCTGAAGGCCAAAACAGGCTGGGTCCTGAAGGGGTTAATCATGTATCATGTATCATTAATCATGAATCATTATTTATGAATCATTAATCATGCATCATGAATCATTAATCATGTATCAATAATCATGAATAACTAATCATGTATCATGAATCATGAATCATTAATCATGTATCATGAATCATGTATAATGAATGATGTATCATGAATCATGAATTATTAATCATGTATCATGAATAATGAACCATAAATTATGTATCATGAATCCTTAATCATGTATCATGAATCCTTAATCAAGTATCATGAACCATTAATCATGTATCATGAATCATGAATCATGAATCATGTATCATGAATCATTAATAATGTATCATAAATCATTTATCATGAATCCTGAATCATAAATCATGAACCATGAATCATTTCGCATGAATCATGAATCATAAATCATGAATCATGAGTCATGAGTCATGTGTCATGTGTCATGAAACATGAATCATGAATCATTAATCATTTATCATGAATCATGAATTATTAATCATGAATTATGTATCATGAATCATGTATCATGTATCATGAATCATGTATTATGAATAATGAATCATGAATCACGTATCATTAATTAATCATGAATCCTTAATCAAGTATCATGAACCATTAATCATGTATCATGAATCATGAATCATGTATCATGAATCATGAATCATGTATCATGAATCATTAATAATGTATCATAAATCATTTATCATGAATTCTGAATCATAAATCATGAACCATGAATCATTTCGCATGAATCATGAATCATAAATCATGAATCATGAGTCATGAGTCATGTGTCATGTGTCATGAAACATGAATCATTAATCGTTTATCATGAATCATTAATTATTAATCATGAATTATGTATCATGAATCATGTATCATGAATCATGTATTATGAATAATGAATCATGAATCATGTATCATTAATTATGAATCATGAATCATTAATAATGTATCATGAATCATGAATTATGAATCATGTATCATTAATCATGTATTATGAATCATGAATCACTAATCTTTAATCAAGTATAATTAATCATGAATCATGTATCCTGAATCATTACTCATGTATTATGAATTGTGAATCATGAATCATTCTTCAAGTATAATGAATCATGAAGCATGTATCATTAATAATGTATCATGTATCATGAATTATGAATCATGTATCATTAATCATGTATTATGAATCATGAATCGCTAATCTTTAATCAAGTATCATTAATCATGAATCATGTATCATGAATCATTAATCATGTATCATGCATCATGAATCGGGATTTATGATGCAGAATACAGAATACAGGAATAATGATTCATGTATCATGAATTATGAATCATGAATCATGTATCATGAATCATGTATCATGAATCATGTATCCTGAATCATTAATCATGTATTATGAATTGTGAATCATGAATCATTATTCAAGTATCATGAATCATGTATCATGAATCATGTATCATGAATCATGAATCATGTATTATGAATCATGAAACATGTATCATGAATCATTAATCATGTATTATGAATCAAGAATCAGTAATCTTTAATCAAGTATCATATATCATGAATCATTAATCATGAATTGTGAATCATGAATCATTCTTCAAGTATCAGGAATCAGGAATCATGTATCATGAATCATTAATCATGTATCATGAATCATGAATCATTAATCATTAATCATGAAGGAAGCCAGATAAGTAGAGAAAAGGGCATTTTTCTCTAATAAGATATATTACAAAGTTTCATATGTTCGCTTCTACTATTGATTTAGGAAAAGTTTGTCGAAAGTAAGGGACCATTTGAAAAGGTTTTCCCTTTCACTGTCCAGAACGTGTGTAATACATGATCATTTAGCTTAGCACGACTGCAATATAAGGATTAGAGCTTAAATCACGGTATTCAGCCCAAAATGTTAGTTAAAAGCTCTAGGTGCAGGTCTATATTCGGGGCACAGCACTCGTTTGAAGTCAGGAACAGGATGAAAAGTTTTATTTCCAGGTTTTGAGACTGTAAGGGAAGAGCGGGAAGGGGGAAGCTATAAATCACATCAGAGAGAGAGTTCACAGCCTGTTAAAGAGGCTCTGTCACCACATTATAAGTGCCCTATCTCCTACATAAGGAGATGGGCGCTGTAATGTAGGTGACTGTAATGCTTTTTATTTAAAAAAACTATCTTTTTTCACAACGTTAGGAGCGATTTTGGTTTATGCTAATGAGCTTTCTTAATGCCCAAGTGGGCGTACTTTTACTTTCGACCAAGTGGGCGTTGTACAGAGGAGTGCATGACGCTGACCAATCGGCATCATGCACTCCTCTCCATTCATTTACACTGCACTAGCGATATAGTTATATCACTATGTGCAACTACATACACAAGCCCTAACATTACTACAGTGTCCTGATAATGAATACACATGACCATCCAGCCTGGACGTCATGTGTACTCAGAATCCTGACACTTCTGAATCTTTTTTTGTGAGATTCCGGCAAGTGAAACCAAATCTCGTTTAGCTCCGTAATCTCAGCTCATAGCTGGGGTAGATTTGACTTTCTGGTGCACAGACGGTGAGAGATGCACCTAATTTATTTACTTGTTGATAAACCTGGACGTGTATGCTTGTCCTGAGTGGCATGAAGTAGCAGCATCAGAAACGAGTATACTCATCTTGCTGAACGAGCGGGCACAGCAAGTGTGCCCGTACGATTAGGAGTGGGCAAGGGCTGTAATTCACAGTCGCAGACCCCCTCTAATGCAAACATCAGAGAAACCCCTGATCTCTGCCGTTAACCCTTTGAATGTCGCAGCGTTCATAAGAAAAGAGAGAGTGAGGGGGATCCCCCTTTGATTGCAAAAAATGGCAACAACATAAAGTATAACTCGTCTCGCAAAAAAAACAACAACTCATACAGCTTTGTATGTCAAACAAAAAATAAGTTATGACCATTGGAATGCAAAGAGAAAAAAAATAAAAATAGTTGTAGTTCTAAAGGCCAAAATTGGCCTGGTCTTCAATGGGTGTGCCTCTTATTAAATAGTTGCATTACTCCAGCCTGTTTTTAGATTGTGACTGGCTTATGAAACACCAGTCCTAATAAATCCCCCCCTATATTTTTACTTTATTATACGAGTTGTGACGGTGAAAGAGACAACTAAAGTGTGTGGTTTTTTTTCATGATTTTTAATTAATAGAAACTGTAGAAAACTGTTGAAACTAAAGGGTAGTAGAAAGACATAACAATGGTTTTAGAAAAGGAACAATAAGAAGTATTGGAAACTGTATCATTGCAAAGTATTGAAAACAAGCCCTTTCAAATAAAAGCCGATAGTCTGCAGTAAATTTGAAGGTCATTCAGTTACTCAATATAGACAGACATTTTTGATGAGTCCTAAAATCCCAGTGGTAATTCATACGGACATCAAATTTGAAAAATTATACGTACAAGGACTTGATATTTACCTGAAGACATGCCTTATTGGACCTGAGCCGTCCCAGCATCAGACTTCACTTCTGTCATACGCTGTCATAGCCCTTTTAGTTTAGTGTGAGTTTGAGATAAAAGAACCACTTTGTGAAGCATCAGCCTGACATTAGATGATGTAGACCCAAGTCCTTTTCTGTAATCTCCACATATCTACAATTTTAGATTCCTGGTAAATGATTGGGATAATTCATAGACATCTTGAGACTGACCATTAATAATGCTGCACATAAACCAGACAGATTATCATCCCTTTGGCATGCTTAATATGTAAATCTCATAGATGGTATCTGAGTTCTTTACATGCAGTAATGTGTACTCAGGACCCATACATCACTGATAAATATGAACCATGAAAATACAAGGGTGATGTCTGTGGTATAAAAAACTGTTCAGATTAACACTATATTTACCCTTTATCTAGACATACATAATATATTCGTAAATCATATATACAAACGACATTATTTTCCATTATCTTTTCAGTTGCATCAGATTTTCTTTTATAATAAATGAAGGTCCTTGTGTTAACATGTCATGAGCCTTAGCGTCAATGTATTCCTTTATTTTATTTGTCTAATCATTAAAGGGGTTGTCCAGCTTCAGCAAACGCAGCTTGCTCATTGTATTACAAAAAGTTACTGTATAAATGTGTGAATTCTTCACATTTTCAATATCTCTGCTATTGAGTCCGTACACCAACTGCTCGGCTTTCCGAGAAAAGCCAATCAGAAACCAAGTGGCTCAGCGCTCACCGAGCGCTTCTGCTGCTTCATTTTATCGATCGGTGGGGGTCTCAGTGCTCGGACCCCCACCGTTCAAAACTTCTGACATGTCACTATGAAATGTTAGACGTTTTCGGAAAACGTAGTTACCCTTTAATTATTTGTGCCCACTACCTAACAGTTGTCAATATTGTCTTCTACTGCAAGGGTCACAAACTCGGCCAGGGAAATTGGCCGCACTTAGAAAAAATGTGAAGTTGACTGGCCGCATTTCTTTTAAATTTGATACAATACAAAATTATTGTTACTCAATTTGTTATTTGAACTACCATAACAATGCTACATCACTATAATACCGCAAGGTTTAAACTTACCGGAAATTTGAGAGTTTACACCACATGCTTATTTTAACAATCCAGTTTAAGTGTCGCTGAATGCAGTCTGACTGCTCAGTAGGCAGTGTTTGGCAGACACAAGAATGTCAATATTGGGCAGCCCCGTTTTTGATACTGCCACAGTGCCCTCTGTAGATAATGCCACAGTGCACTCTGTAGATAATACCACAGTGCCCTCTGTAGATAATGCCACAGTGCCCTCTGTAGATACTGCCACAGTGCCCTCTGTAGATAATGCCACAATGCCCTCTGTAGATACTGCCATAGTGCCCTCTGTAGATAATGCCACAGTGCCCTCCATAGATACTGCCACAGTGCCCTCTGTAGATACCACCACAGTGCAGTGCACTCTGCAGATACTGCCAAACTGCCTTCTGTAGATACTACGACAGTGCCCTCTGTAGATACTGCCACAGTGCCCTCTGTAGATACTGCCACACAACCCCTTTGTAGATGTTGCCGCACAACCCCTTTGTAGATGTTGCCACACAACCCCTTTGCAGATATTGCCACACACACCCCTTTGTAGATATTGCCACACACACCCCTTTGTAGATATTGCCACACGCACCCCTTTGTAGATATTGCCACACACACCCCTTTGTAGATATTGTAACATGCACACCTTTGTAGATAATGCCAGTGGACTCCCCAGTCAGAGCATTGCCGACGCACTGGCCTAGAATTCTTTTGCTGTAGACAGCACCCCACACACACACCACGCTGCTGACAGGGCTACACACCCCCTCCATGTAGGTAGATCTATCGAGGCTCCCTCCTCAACCGGAATACCCGTCTAGATTATTGCCGACGCCCTGGCTTTATAAGATTAACATACAATACAAGAATGAAATATTAATTTATTGAGATTAATTTATATGTATTAATTTAGAGCTTTGTTTAGCATGATAATATCATTTAATGCTAAGCATAAGTCATTGGGCCTCCTCACTGCCCACATACAGCGGTGCTGTTTATTCCTATAGCACTGGGGCAATAGGACCCCCAGAAGTAGGATCTTGGTGGCCATTGAAACTTTTACATCCCCTATAGCTACACTGGTTTATACATAACTTTTCATTTTCTAAAATATTTACTTACATTTATTTCATGAATTAGTGTGCGTTTCTAAAATCAAGGTAAAATATACAGAAATACTGTTACATACTGTATTAAAGAAACCTCTATTATTACCATTAGACACTATGATTTATAACTCATAAATGCAAATAATAAAATCCTGCTGTTTAGAAAATAAATTGCTTTTATTTTTCTAATTTACAGGCTGATTTAACAAGTCCTTCAATTAGCATGTAATTGATATAGTAAGCCTTGGTGCATACATAGTGTTCAGCTGATCAACTTTATGTTAATTAAAGAAACACGTTGAGATCAAGAGGGAACTAAATTAACAATTTAACCTTAATTGACTTTTCATGAAATACTTGTATATACAGTTAAACAGGCAAGTCCATTCATAATGCATTCTTGATCATCTGTACTGATAACTTACCAGGACCCACCAGAAAATAATGGCATGGAAGCCCAGTTCTCTTCTGTCCTACATATCCCAGCCATAGCAGTGAATCGCAGAGTATCAGTGGCTCCTACTCTGGCAGAACCAGCCGTCCTTGTAATACTACATTTCCCCTGCAGCAGGGAAATATATGGCTGGTTTCAGAAGCGGACCTGCGAATATCAGCTGATTATTGGGCTGGCTTAATATTAGGATGGGGTTATCATTGAGAGACAACCCCTTTAACTACCAACCACCTAACTCTACCTATAGACAAGTTGGGGCCAATAGCGGTAAAATATAGAAATCAACTGCTACTTTGTAATATATCTTAACTAGCAATAAAGCCTGTTTGTAAAAAAATACAATGGGTTCTAGAAAAGTCTGGCCCCTAATATGCTATGACTCTGCCACCACTATGTTCCCTGTATGCCATCACTGTCCTCTGGCCTGGGTATGCCACCACAGTATGCCATCTGTATGGCATCAGTAACTTCATTAGATCTAGAACATTATATCGCTATTGATAATTTCTGCAATCTTGAATAATGGCCATTGATACATTAGAAGGAACAGCATTATTCAATTGAACATCTTTAATACTCTCTTGCTCAACCTCATAAACCATTTTACATGCCTCGGCAAATAGTTGTTTTTTTTTGTCATGGATGTACTTAAGGTTTGCAATAGATTCTCATTGCAACCACTATTTTTTAGCATTTGCATTTGTTGGGCTTCAGCTTTATCAGGATCAAAAATATTCAATTGACCATATATGCGCTGCTCGTCATTATGAGGACGCAATACTCCTGCACAATGATATATTGATCTATTTATTCTAAAACAATAAGGCCCATAACCGAGCGGAGATGCCATTTGTGCTTCCATCTATGAAAATGCAAGAAAACTATTAATTGACCGTATGTTATCAATAACGTTTTCAGATTGCCCATGCTGATATTTTATAAGTTGTTCAATTAATATGGAAATGAGAATGCGATCTAATTTTACAACTCCCTTCGAGCAACATTTAGAAAACTTTCCATCGTAAGGTCTTTCTCCTGGAAAGTGTTCAGCATTACAAAATTCACATATTGGGTTAAGACTGCCGCATGAATGTCTTGCAACAGCATTTTCATCATGCATGTTATTTAAGGCCTTATAGCGTGCAGCATTTTGTCTAGCTCGGAGTGCTCTAACATCTCTATTATTGCGGATTGGACGCCTTCTAACAGTCTCTGCAGGCCATACTTGTCTGTACCTAAGTTGTCTTTGTTCCTTTCGATTGCTGAGACATGCCCTTTATTGGGGGTCATGTTTTGTGGTCCTGCAATATTTACATTATGTATGCGCTGAGATTCAGCTTCAATTTGTTGTGGTAAATAAAGAAGGTAGGCAGCATTCAAATAGTGGAGATGAGCTCACTGGAATAAATCACTGTTGATTCATCTCCACTATTTTAATGCTGCCTGCCTTCTTTATTTACCTGGATGTCTTTGGGGGAAGTGGGACCATGCCCCTGGTTTGGCATGAACCATAGAACCAGAAATATATCGTACGGAGTGCTGTTCCCATCTATTCTTTCCTCAATTTGTTGTGGTGTCGTTTCATTATGATGATGACGCAAACACTGAAGCTCAGCATTTTTTTCATCTGCAATTCGTTGTTGCCACCTTGTTCTGTCATAATTGGCTTTGCAGCGTTTAGCATCAGCTTGTTGTTCTGCCTTTTTCCTGCCTTTTTTGACATTGCATTGTTTATAGAAGTAAAGTAATGTTGTCCTCTGCAGTGCGTTCACCCCCACATACACACACCATGTGACCTTTGGCTTTCAGTTAACAGGGTTACACAACATCCGTGGGCTAACTGAATAGGAATAATGGTGGAATCATTCACTGTGTGTGTGTATGTACTTGTATTACATTGCTGTCTGTCTCTAGGTGATGTTTAATGCCCGTAGCAACCAATCAAAGATCAGCTTTCCTTTAACCCCTTATAACGACTGCCCACCGTCTTTTGACGTCAGGCGGTACAGGTGCTTTGTCTACAGTGACATAATTTGGCGACGCTGTAGCAGAGGCTGATGAGCGTTCTTGTGACTGCTCATCCTCTAAGCAGGGGCTGTAACTTACAGTTAATGATCTTAGAGCAGCCTGCTAAATACAGCTTGGGTCGGAAAACATTCCGACCCTAGCTGTTCAATTCTTTGATCGCCACGGTCCGTGACCGCATAGATGATCAAAGGGAACTCCCCTCTCCAATCGCGTCACTGGGAACCCAGTGACGTGATTGAAGACTGGGGAATCCCTCTAAAGTCAGCCCTGGGGACCTAGAAAGGACCCTAGGGCTGTCTGTTGAGTTTGCCTGCTGTTAGGGCATATTATGTGCTTCCCTAACAGCAGCCTGTGTCATATTGACATAGTATGATGTATTAGCATACAGGAGTACATTATAAGTAAAAAATAAAGTTATAAATAAAGTTATTCCTTAATGGGATTAAGAAAATGTAAAAAAAAAAAAATCATTATTTTGCATAAAATATATTTTATTGGCCCTACATTATATAAAAACAAAAATACACATATTTGCTATCTACACGACAGTAACAACATGAAGAATTAATTTAACAGGTTATTTAGCGTGAAACGTGAATGGGATAAAAAATAAACAAAAATAACAATGCCGAAAATCGCTTATTATAAATATATATAAATTATATAACTTACACAGTGGATTTTTTCTACCCCAAACAGTGCAAAAAAAATTACAATTTCTCCCAGATAAAACAAGGCATCATACAGCCACATAAATGAAAAAATTATGGGTGTTGAGGCAAAAAGATAAACATTTAGCTGGTCATTAAGGCCTTTTTAGGCCCATTAATTAATTAAACTGCTATGGTAAAATGAAAGCTGTACTATGATTGGTTCTTATGGGCAACAAACAGTTTTTCTTTTAGACAGCTTGGATAAATCTGCTCACTAAAACAGCACGTTTATTAAGGGAAACTGTCGCCAGCATTTTCACTACTAAATCCACAGCATCCTATCTGAGGGTGCTGTGGATTTAGTGGTGAAATTGTTGTTGACAGGTTTCCTTTAGAATAGTCCAAGCAGGGAGATGAGGGGCAGGCTAAGAAGCTGTGCCTCAGCAGTCAGGGCTAATTCATACGAGCATGTTTAGTCCGTGATATTCAGACCGTATTTCGGCAGTATTTCCCTGACCGAACACACTTCAGGGATCCGGGCTCCTAGCATCATAGTTACCTATAATGCTAGGAGTCCCTGCTTCGCTGCGGGAAAACTGTCCCGTACTGTAATTATGTTTTCAGTACGGGACTGTTTTCCGTAGCAAGGCAGGGACTCCTAGCGTCATAGATAACTATGATGCTAGGAGCCCGGTTCCCTGCAGTGTGTTCGGTACTGCCAAAATACGGGCAGTATATCACGGATTGAACATGCTCGTGTGAATTAGCTCTTAGAGTTAACACTATGTATGTATTCTTCAACCTGCCACTGATTGGCTGAAGTGTTTACACCATGTGACCACTGCAGCCAATCAGACATGAAGTGAGTCGTTGGCAACACGCTTTGCCTTTTATATATAAGTATGATGATGATGGATGATAATGACCTATTTTGCCTCTTTAGTCCTGTTTCACTCCTTAGGTGTATTTGCTACTGCTTCACAGCATCTTGTGGTTAACTTGTGAATTCTGACTTTGAACAGTCTCTTCTTTGTGTCAGGTTCTATCAATAAAAGCTAATGTTAGGTCACACAGTGCAGATTTGCTACAAATTTTGCATGCATTTTTTTAAGCCAAAATCAGAATTGGATATGAGAGGAGACCTATAAATCTTTCCTTTATATATTTCTTCTGTTTAGGTTCTGTTCCTGGTTTTGGCATAAAAAAATGCATGAAAAATCTGCAGAAAATCTGCACTGTGTAAACAAGGATTCACAAGCATTTCACAAGCATTTGGTGCAATTTTGTTATTTAGAAACATTTAGAATATGCATTTTTTTCTGCCATTTTTGAAGTCTTTTAGAGAAGCTTATGGGAAAAACAGCAGAAAGAAAACCCCATATCGAGAACATGTTGCCTTTTGAAAACAACGCCACTGAACACAAAAACGATGCCAAAACGCCACAAACCAAAACACTATGGGGGTAATTTATCAACCTTTCCTTGCCAGAAAAGGTTGCAAAAGGGCCCCAAAGACTTTTGGGCTTTTTGCGCCACCCTTGTCACTTTTGTGGAGAGGTGGCTTGGCTTCAGGGAAAGGGAGTGGCCACCAAGGCCCATCAAATTTATTATAATTTACGCCACAAGACTGTCGTATATTATAGTGTAAGTCAACGCCAGCGCCCAGCTAGAATGTGTTGAAAAATGCGGGAAATTTTGGTGCATTTTGTCACATTTAATTTTCGAGGAATTTAAGAACAGATGTTTGCACCTCACTAGACACTTTTGAAAAGTATGCCAACCAAGAGTTGGTATAAGGAAGAGAAAAGTGTCTAGCATATCTTACAAGATGCACAAATTTATCATACAGCATTCACCATTGTGATAAATGTGGACCATCTTCAGACTGTCTGGTCTAAATTTATTCATCTTATTCATCTTAGAAAACTTAGCAAATCTGCCCCATTGAGTAACTTTGTTAATACTTTTCTTTACCTATCTTATAATTATATTGGGTTACATGAGGTTTCCTTCTCCACAAAACTTCTGCTGGTTTCTTGTTACCCGAGAGAAGTGAACCCTGAGTTGTCCCCAAAGTGGCTCAAAGATGTTGAGGTCAGGAGACTATGGTGACCACTCCAGAACCTTCACTTCTGCTGCATTCACTGAAGGGTTGACCTGACCTTATGTTTCAGATCAATGCCATGTTGGAAAATCCAAGTGTACCCCATGAGCAGCTAAGTACCCTGTGCTGCTGTAGCTCACACACTCCAAAATCAGCAGAGATACCCCTCTACGAATGGCGTGAATCTCTTAATAGACATAAGCCTTGCCAACTCCCCTCCAAACATAGCATTAATAATTGTGACCATAAAGTTTTATCTTGGTTTTATCACTCCAAATCATTTTGTTCAAAACTTAGCAGGCTGGACTGTGGCGTTGCTGCATGTATCACTTTGTTTCAGAGAAGCCTGGATTTCAGTAGAAGTTGCTTTTTCTTTGCGTTTCGACAAATTTTAGTGGCAGTTGTGTCCAAAATCTCTCTAGGTCTACCTGATAGTTGCTTGGTATTACCAGGACTCATAATTTTTCACTTCTTGATCAAAGTTTAAGTTTGACATTTTGAAATCTTTGGATTTTTTTGTTTTCAAAAGCATCAGAAAATACAGCAATAAGACACACACACACACACACACACACACACACACACACACACACACACACACACACACACACACACACACACACACACACACACCTAGAATACATCAATAAAGTAACAGAATATCCAAGTAATATAAGAGATAAAGCCGCTCGATAGGCAAATACATTTTCAAACATGTTCTGTGAATGGGACCAAATTATCTCTTCATACAGAGGATAAACAGTAGAAAACATGTAACCACAAAAAATGTAAAACAAGGGTGATATTGGTCATATAGTAATACATTCACATTTTGGCACTGATAGCATCCGTCAAATATCAGAACATATTTCCACGCCCTAGGGTTTAGAATTGGGCAAATTAAGGGTTGTAGGAGGAATTCGAACCAGGGTTTCCACAGAATTAGATATTTAAGAATCGGTTCCCAATTCCCAACTGGACAGTTCTTCCGTCCTCGAGATTTGGCTCACTTTATCCAGCCATTGTGCTACAGGGGAAGGTTCAGTTGACCGCCGTTTGAGAGGAATGAGCAGATTAGATCAAGGGCTAAGAAAAACAATGGCCCACATTTATCATGCAGTTTACACCCGGTTTGGTGTATACTACAAATGTTGCAAATCGCAAAGTGCGTCAAATTTGCAGTCAAAAAAGCGACTTTTCTTATCACACACCAAATTTGGAAAGTGACAAGAAAAATTGGTGTGGTTTCCAATAAGAGAAATTGTGGTCAAATTTATTAAGTTGAAAGCCTGAAAATAATGCAAGTTTTGTTGCATATCTATTCCTGTACATAACATGCATAGATTTTTATTCTGCCTCTAATACAGTGTAAAATGTGCCAAATTTAATAAAAAGGCATGCACTTCTTAATAAATATGGTGTAAATCATCTATCTTCTTTACCAATAATATCGTAAGATACACCTTAGTAAATGTGAGCGATTGATTATTTATACACACAATTTACAATCAAACAAGGCAATAGTATGGATACATAAACTTCATTGTCATCTTAAGCTGGGTGTGAACTTTTGAAAACTTTTGATCAGGGCAGTCTGTGTGATTTAAGTTATCATTACTAAAGAATACACACAATTCAGTGATTCTAAAAATATTTGTCTGACCAATATTCCTAAATTAAAAAATGGTGTTTTGCAGGATCACTCGTATTTTTTTTTACAAATCTTATAAATTCTGTATAGGATATGTAAACTTATGATCACAATTTTATTTGTGTATATTCAGTTCTTTATGTGAATCCCCAATATAAAAAATATAGTCATGTTTGCTGGATCAGGGTTGAATATTTACATTTATGCCCAACTCATAGGTGTATGAGATCAGACAAAAAGGTCTGCTTATGTTTTTTTCACAACAGCGCCACTCTTGTTTATGGACTATACTTGGTATTGCAGCTCAGCACTATTCAAATGGAGCTAAACCTTACATGACCCATGGTCAAGAGTGGTGCCGTTTCTGTTATTCCTCTGCTGATCTAAGAAACAAAAAAGTTAATCATTTCAGAAATAGATATCACTATAAGGAAAAACAGGACATTGTATAGCAACATGTAACTGTTAACCAGCAGAATTATACATGGTGGCTGGTGTGGTCATTACATCACAAAGAGACAGGTTATCTGTTGTAGCACTGTGTGAATTTTGACACCTTTTGTACATTTTTAACCTGGGGCATAGTCTTTTTTACTATTCATGAGATAGTACTGTATGTAAGTCACGAGCAGCAGTACCACTAATGGCAATAAAAGCTGCACGGGCTACTGAAGACTTGCGGGCGGCTTAGATTAGTTTAGTCAAATTTGTATCAGACTACATTTGTCACAGTGTTATATCTTAGGTTGCTGTCCAGGACTTTACTTTACTTTACCTTATGTTTTACTGCACAAAGCAAAGCTCTAGCAGCAACAAACAGATCATTTGGGAACAGAAAAGTTATATGTTAGTGCGGTAGCTAATGTGTTTCCATTTGACAAAGACCTTTACTGGTATAATTGCAACACTGATTCTAATCATGCCATGCTGTCACTTTGATTATATACTGTTGGCAAAGCAATTTGGCAGACCTAGCAAATATTAATGTATCTCTGTCTGCGTCCACTTCAAGACTTCAGATTGGACTGTCACACGTTTCCTGCTTTCAGTCATTTGGAAATTAATATTTTTACGCTTGTTCAAGAATGTAATTGTCTGCTGTCTGAACTATGCAGATTGCCCTTTTGGGGACTACTAGGACAAACAGAAATAAATTTTAGCAATTTAAAACATTTCCATAAAGTAAAATGTAAACATTGAAAAGATATTGTAAAGGATGTTGTGCCAAACAGCTTTTGGATGCAAAATGAGACCATAAACGTTCCAGTTTGTAGCAGCAGAGACTCAATTTAGCACTATATCACAGTCAAGAGCTGTAATCACTTCTATTTTGGCTGGATTCACACATTGAGTTTTTGCTGCAGGTTTTGGTGCAGATTTTGATGCACTATTTTTTAGCTATTACCAGAAGTGTTTTAAAAGGAATGGGAAGTGTAAAGAAAGGACTACTTCTACTTTTCCTTCCTTCTGGGTCCACTTCTGGCTTTGGCTCAAAAACCTATATCAATATCTGCAACAAATTCTGCAAAAACATAAATAAAAAAATGCAGCCTAATGCTATGTTCACATCAGCATCGGGTTCCGTTCGACCTTTCCATCGGAGGAACCGATGAACTGAAAGCCGAATGGGAACCATAGCTTCTGTTTGCATTACCAGTGATTTCAATAGTACTGCTTCCAAACGGAAGCTATGATTTCCGTTCGGCTTTCCGTTCATCGGCTCCTCCGACAGAAAGGTCGAACGGAACCGATGAACAGAACCTGACGCTGAAGTGAAAAGGCCCTAACACACCACTGAACAAGGGACTACAACATTGATGTTTAATTGTATCTAATGTGAACATAAAAATAACTACACTGGTCAGAAAACGTGTTAAAAAAACCAAAACTAAAACCTCTACCTCTGAAATTTCTAACTTGTTTCCTGTTTACATCACACATATTTGGATGCTTAAACCACTGCTTTGCAAACTTACACAAACATGTGGTTGGAGAGTATCTTTACATATAAAAATCATTTTACATTTACTTAGAGATATATTGTACATTTAGGAGTTGAGTAAATTTGCAAATATTATCTCAAGGGGCAATTTTAGCCTTTCGTCTTCCTGAAGCAGAAATTGTGATGGCTTGGTCATACCCTTAAGATAATACTGAAAATATTTATTATACTAACTTAGTGCCAGTCTCAATATGACTTGTCCCACACTGCTTCCTCCTTTACTGTGAGCTGCCAGGAAACGAAATGTGAGCAGCCGACCAATAAAATTCCTCTTCCATTGTCAATTTCTGTCAGACCAATATTTTATACTGATCCTGAGTTACAGCCTGTTTATAGATTTCCAGTGGATACAATTCTTAATTTGCTTAAACCAGACAACCCCTTTAAAAGATGTAAAGCACACAGGATTGAGGTCTCATTTTGCCCTGAAGTGAACTTAACTTTTTGAGATACAGCTTCTTTGTATCCTGTATATAGAGCAGCTGTATCCTGCACTGAGACCCAGAGCCGTATTCACCACTAGGCACTGGAGTTCCAGTGCCTAGGGCGGCTCCTTGCGGGTGGCGTCACCAATGAGAGTAATACATTTTTTATATAAAAATGATTTTTTTACAGCCCCTTCCCTCGCTCCCCACCGGACTGAGAAGTAAAAAAAAAAAGGGGGGGAGTTCACGGATGGGCCACACGATAGAAAGGAGAAATGTACCTTCCTCTCCTTGCAGTGTGAAATGAGCGCTGATTGGGGGAGCAGCAGTCATCAGGGGCTATTGTCTGTTCCACTAATCAGCACAGCCTGTCCAGCACACAGACTCGGTGCCTACAGGGCCCCCCGCAGCTCTCCTCTCTCCTCTGCTACTGCCACTATGAAGACTCCTCCAAGGACCTCAGGAGTATGGTAAGAGCAGCAGCTTTAGTTTAATCTATGTTGATTCATGCATACCTACCACCCGTCCGGGGTTTCAGCAGGACAGTCCCATATTCTGTGCAGTATCCCGCTGTCCCGGGTGGCCGGGGTTATGTCCTGGTGTCAACTGTATCTGCGTACTCAGGATGCAGTTACAGTTGAACTCAATGCTGAAGCAGGGAAGAGTCAACTCCCTGCGTCAGCATTAGTACAGAGTGAAGGAGCAGAGGGAGCTCCCTCACTCATCAAGTACTCCCTGGGCACAGCGCTACTTTACACGATGAGCCCAGGGAAGCCCTTGACATCACTGTCCATATATGAGTACACAGAGTATCCTGGAAACCGCAGGGAATTCCACCTGTCCACTGCAGAAACACTGCAGGAATAAAAAAAAAAGCTTATACTTACCCTGGCCATAGTCATAGTCAGGCATTATTCTGTTCTGAGCGCAGCCCGGCCTCTGTAGTCCATGACGCTGTAGTCCATGTGATTTGTTCAAATCTCATCCACTCTGCTACTACTGTAGTATGCAGCAGATATTCCACAATGAAATCCGTTGCGGAAAATCTGTAGTGTTTACGCTGTGTGTGTTCCTACCCTAAGAGTATATTTACGTGTTGCAGCCATATTGCAGTTTTTGCTGTATTTAATTTTGTGAAAATTGCAGCAAAAAGCAATATGAACGAAACTTGTGAATACATCCTAAATAAAATGTCTGGTGGAGTGGGGCTTAGTTATAGTTTCCTTGTGTGGGGGAGGTAGACTTGGCTACAAGGCTAGAATGTTTCCCTATTAGACATTTTGAAATGTTCGCAAGGTTGCGCACAACTTTTTTGTTCCCATAGTGTTATTCAGTCACAGTATGGTGGTATTATTCAGTCACTGTATGGAGGTATTATTTAATCACTGTATGGTGGTATTATTCAGTCAGTGTATGGTGGTATTATTCAGTCACTGAATGAAGATATTATTCAGTCATTGTATGGGGGTATTATTCAGTCAGTGTATGGTGGTATTATTTAGTCACTGTATGCTGATATTATTTAGTCACTGCCTGGTGGTATTATTCAATTGCTGAATAGTGGTATTAGTCAGTCACTGTATAATGATATTATTCAGACTCGGTATGTAGGTATTATTTAGTCATGGTATGGTGGTATTATTCAATCAGTGCATGGTGATATTATTCAATCAGTGCATGGTGATATTATTCTGTCAGTGCATGGGGATATTATTCAGTCAGTATATGGTGATATTATTCAGTCAGCGTATGGTGATATTATTCAGTCAGCGTATGGTGGTATTATTCAGTCAGCGTATGGTGGTATTATTCAGTCAGTGTATGGTGGTATTATTCAGTCAGTGTATGGTGATATTATTCAGTCAGTGTATGGTGATATTATTCATTCAGTGTATGGTGATATTATTCAATCAGTGTATGGTGATATTATTCAGTCAGTGTATGGTGGTATTATTCAGTCAGTGTATGGTGATATTATTCAGTCAGTGTATGGTGGTATTATTCAGTCAGTGTATGGTGATATTATTCAGTCAGTGTATGGTGATATTATTCAGCCAGTGTATGGTGATATTATTCAGTCAATGTATGGTGATATTATTCAATCAGTGCATGGTGATATTATTCCGTCAGTGTATGGTGATATTATTCAGTCAGTGTATGGTGGTATTATTCAGTCAGTGTATGGTGATATTATTCAGTCAGTGTATGGTGGTATTATTCAGTCAGTGTATGGTGATATTATTCAGTCAGTGTATGGTAATATTATTCAGCCAGTGTATGGTGATATTATTTGGTCAATGTATGGTGATATTATTCAATCAGTGCATGGTGATATTATTCCGTCAGTGCATGGGGATATTATTCAGTCAGTATATGGTGATATTATTCAGTCAGCTTATGGTGATATTATTCCGTCAGCGTATGGTGGTATTATTCAGTCAGTGTATGGTGGTATTATTCAGTCAGTGTATGGTGATATTATTCAGTCAGTGTATGGTGATATTATTCATTCAGTGTATGGTGATATTATTCAGTCAGTGTATGGTGATATTATTCAGTCAGTGTATGGTGGTATTATTCAGTCAGTGTATGGTGATATTATTCAGTCAGTGTATGGTGGTATTATTCAGTCAGTGTATGTGATATTATTCAGTCAGTGTATGGTTATATTATTCAGCCAGTGTATGGTGATATTATTAGGTCAATGTACGGTGATATTATTCAGTCAGTGTATGGTGGTATTATTCAGTAAGTCTATGGTGATATTATTCAGTCAGTGTATGGTGATATTATTCATTCAGTGTATGGTGATATTATTCAGTCAGTGTATGGGGATATTAGTCAGTCAGTGTATGGTGATATTATTCAGTCAGTGTATGGTGGTATTATTCAGTCAGTGTATGGTGATATTATTCAGCCAGTGTATGGTGATATTATTCGGTCAATGTATGGTGATATTCAGTCAGTGTATGGTGGTATTATTCAGTCGGTGTATGGTGATATTATTCAGTCAGTGTACGGTGATATTATTCAGTCAGTGTACAGTGATATTATTCAGTCAGCGTACGGTGATATTATTCAGTCAGTGTACGGTGATATTATTCAGTCAGTGTATGGTGCTATTGTTCACTCACTGTATGGTGGTGGTGTTATTCAGTCAGTGTATGTGTAAAGGATTTGCCAGACACAAGTTCTGTGTCGACGCCCGTGGGCAATCAGTCTGCACCTGCTCCTATGTCTGTGAGACTGACTCCATCTTCCATCACTCAGGATGGCAGGCTTAGGAGTGGGAGAGCCTATCACAGCCTGGCCAGACGGAGCTAGTTCCCGCCCACTGTCTATTTATACCTGCCTTTCCTGTTCCTCCTTTGCCTGTGATTCTTCTATGCTTGTTTCCTGGCTTGCTGCTGCTGCTTGTACTACTGATCCTCTGCTTGTTATTGACCTTGGCTTTCTGACCACTCTCCTGCTCAGCGTTTTGTACCTCGCTCACTCCTGGTTTGACTCGGCTCGTTCACCACTCTTGTTGCTCACGGTGTCTCCGTGGGCAGCTGCCCCGTTTCCCTAGCTTCTGTGTATCCCTGTCTGCTTTGTCTGTCTTGCGCTTACTGAGCATAGGGACCGTCGCCTAGTTGTACCCCGTACCCCTTGTTTGTGGTCGGGGATCTGGTGTGGCTATCTTCTAAAAATGTGCGCCTTAAAGTCCCGTCTAAGAAATTTGCTCCCCGGTTTATAGGGCCGTACAAGGTCATTGAAGTCCTTAACCCTGTCTCCTTCCGACTGGAGTTGCCCCGTCTTTTCGAGTGCACGACGTCTTTCATGCCTCCCTCCTTAAACGCTGCTCCCCGTCCTTGGCTCCCTCGAGAAAACCTCCGGTCCCTGTTCTCACCCCTGAGGGGGTAGAATTCGAGGTGGCCAAGATTGTGGACAGCAGGATGGTCCAAGGCTCCCTCCAGTACCTGGTCCATTGGAGAAGATACAGGCCTGAGGAGAGGACTTGGGTACCCACCCGGGATGTTCACGCTGGGGTATTGCTCAGGAGGTTCCACCTTCGTTTCCCCAATAAACCAGGTCCACCTAGAAAGGGTCCGGTGGCCCCTCATAAAAGGGGGGGGTACTGTAAAGGATTTGCCAGACACAGGTTCTGTGTCGACGCCCGTGGGCAATCAGTCTGCACCTGCTCCTATGTCTGTGAGACTGACTCCATCTTCCACCACACAGGATGGCAGGCTTAGGAGTGGGAGAGCCTATCACAGCCTGGTCAGACGGAGCTAGTTCCCACCCACTGTCCATTTATACCTGCCTTTCCTGTTCCTCCTTTGTCTGTGATTCTTCTATGCATGTTTCCTGGCTTGCTGTTGCTGCTTGTACTACTGATCCTCTGTTTGTTATTGACCTTGGCTTTCTGACCACTCTCCTGCTCAGCGTTTTGTACCTCGCTCACTCCTGGTTTGACTCGGCTCGTTCACCACTCTTGTTGCTCACGGTGTCTCCGTGGGCAGCTGCCCCGTTTCCCTAGCTTCTGTGTATCCCTGTCTGTTTTGCCTGTCTTGCACTTACTGAGCGTAGGGACCGTTGCCCAGTTGTACCCCGTCGCTTAGGACGGGTCGTTGCAAGTAGGCAGGGACTGAGTGGCGGGTAGATTAGGGCTCACCTGTCTGTCTCCCTACCTTGTCATTACAGTATGGTGGTGTTATTCATTCACAGTATAGAGGTATTATCCAGTCATTATATTGTGTTGTAATCTAGTGACAGTATGTTGGTTTTATTCAGTCACTGTATGGTGGTATTATTTAGTCACTGTGTGGTGGTGGTGTTATTCATTCACAGTATAGAGGTATTATTCAGTAATTATATTGTGGTGGTATCTAGTCACGGTATGGAGGTATTATTTAGTCTCTGATACGCAGGATCCACCTATTATCAATCACATCTAAGTTATGAACTTAGAACATTTATTGTTTACTTCCAGTGGATACAATTCTGTCAACGGTCAGGTGATGGACCCACAGGTGCATGTCTCGCTAGAGTTTTAATATGTGTATCAGAGCTGTGTCTCGTAATGATCCCAGCACCTGTGTGTCCATCACATGACCCTGGACAGAATGAATTTTGAATTTTCCACAAAGTGACAATAAGCAGAGATCTTGAAAACCATGCGTAATGAGTACAGAAAGTATATTTGAAAATTGTATAACTTTTAAATATACAAAAAAAATTATTAATTTGTTGAAACAGGACAACCCCATTAAGATTTCCCTTCACTGGAACTTAAGGGGGCTTAGGCCAACCCCTGAAAAACAACCCCATAGCATTATCCCTCCTTCACCAGTATTTACAGTTGGCACAATGCAGTCAGGTAGGTAACATACTCTTGGCACTCACCAAACCCAGACTCATCCATCAGACTGCCAGATAGAGAAGTGTGACTCGTCACTCCACAGAACACGTTTCCACTGCTCCAGTGTGGCAGCGTGCTTTACATCGCTTCTTCCGAAGCTTGGCATTGTGCTTGGTAATATAAGGCATGCATGCAGCTGCTAGACCATAGAAACCCATGCCATGAAGCTCCCGGCGCAGAGTTTTTGTGAGCATGTTAGTGCCACAGGAGGTTTGGAACTCTGCAGCTATTGAGTCAGCAAAGTGTTGGCGACTTTTCTGCACTATGCGCCTCAGCAATCGGAGACCTCGATCTGTAACTTTACGTCGTCTGTCACTTTGTGGATGAGTTGCTGTCGTTCCTTTATGCTTCCACTTTGCTATAATAACACTCACAGTTGCTCGTGGAGAGAAGAAATGTCTGGAACTGACTTGTTGCAATGGTGGCGTCCTTTTACAGGATCACGCTAGAATTCAGTCAGCTCTTTAGAACGACCCATTCTTTCACAAATGTTTGTATAGGTGACTGCATTGCTAGGTGTTTGATTTTGATCCACACATTGGGGCTCATGCATTAACCCCTTAACGACTGCCAATACGCCTTTTCACGGCAGCCGTTAAGGGTACTTATGCCAGAGCGCCGCCTCTTCACGGAGCTCTGACGTAAGCCCAGCACGGGTGTCCTGTGCCGGATAATCCGGACAGCCGGACACACACACTAACTGGCAGGATCGATCTCAACATCAATCTCACCCGTTTAACCCTTAGATGCGGCGCTCAATAGCGAGCGCGCATCCAAGTGGTTTTGGAGGGAGGGAGCTCCCTCTCTTACCCCACCGGCACCCTGCAATTGCGATCACAGGGTGCCAATGGATTGTAACAAAAGCCTTCAGGTCTGCCTGTAGTGGATGCCTGCTAAGCCACGCCTGAGACATGACCTAGCAGGTGCCTGTCAGTTTTACACTGACAGGCAATAATACGCTGCAATACAGAAGTATTGCAGTGTATTATAAAAACGATCAGAAGATTGCATATTGAAGTCCCCTAGTGGGACTAAAAATAAAATGATCAAAAAGTTTAATAAAGTTAATAATAAATAAATAAATAATAAATAAATAAAAATCCTAAATAAAAAAAATGAAAAACCCTCTTTTTTCCCTTATAAAATACTTTAACATGAAAAAAAATTAAAAAAAATTAAAACATTACACATATTTGGTATCGCTGCATCTGTAAGGACCCCACCTATAAACTGATTATGTTATTTAACCCGCCCAGTGAATGCCGTAAAAAATAAAATAAAAAACAATGCCAGAATAGCTATTTTCTGTTCATCCTGCCTTCCAAAAAATGTGATGAAAAGTGGTCAAAATGTCCAATGTACTCCAAAATGGTACCAATAAAAACTAGTCATCCCGCAAAAAACAAGCCCTCAGACAGCTGTATCGGCATAAAAATAAAACAATTATGGCTCTTAAAACATGGCGACACAAAAACAAATAATTTTGAAAAAAAAGTGTTTTTACTGTGTACAAATAGCAAAACATACCAAATCTATATAAATTTGGTATCGCCACAATCGTAATGACCCACTGAATAACGTTTTTAATTATTTATGCCACACAGTAAACGGCGTAAATCTAAGACGCAGAAAAGCGTGGCAAAATTTATGTGTTTTCTTCCATTACCCCCCCAAAAAAGTTAATAAAAGTTAATCAATAAATTATATGTACCCCAAAATGGTGCTATTAAAAAACACAACTTCTCTCGCAAAAAACAAGACCTTATACAGCTATGTCGACGCAAAAATAAAAAAGTTATAGCTCTTGGAATGTGACGATGGAAAAACGCAAAAAATAGCTTGGTCATTACCGCTTCCCGACCGCCCACAGTAAATTCACGTCGGCACTTGCTGGGTTTTGTGCAGCGCCAACGTGAATTCACGGTGGGTGTTAAAAGCGCGATCCGGGTGTCTCAGAGTAGCGCTGACACCCGGATCGCGCTGTTATCCCCTGCCTCTTGTCCCGGAGACATGATCGGGACCTAATTGGTTCAGGTCCCGGTCATGTGATCGCAAGGAAAGTTTGTTGTAGCAACAAACTTTCCCGGGGACCGATTGCAGGTGCTGCAGTCGGTTATAAGGCAAAACCGGAGGCCATACAACAGCCCCCGGGTCTGCCATGCACGGCAGCCTATGAGAACCAGCCGGAGGCCTGTCCTCATAAGTTTCCTTTCAGTGTGACACTCAGCGTCACACTGACAGTTTATAATACGTTACACTACTTAGGTAGTGTAATGTATTATAGCAGCCATCAGTGCTGCAGGTCTTCAAGTAAAACAAGTAAAAAAAAAAGTAATAAAAATGTTTTATAAAAGTGTAAAAAAAAAAAAAAATTGCTTTTTTTTCCTATAATAAGACTTTTATTATAGGAAAAAGATGAAAATGTTAATAAAGTACAAATATTTGGTATCGCCGTGTTCGGAACGACCCAAACTATAAAACTATAATATTATTTTTCCCGCACGGTGAACACCGCAAAAAAAATAAATTAAAAAACAATGTCAGAATCACTATTTTTTGGTCATCAACCCTGACAAAATATACACTAAAAAGTGATCAAAAAGTCACATATACCCCAAAATAGTACCAATAAAAACTACAACCCATCCTGCAAAAAACAAGCCCTTACACAGCTTTTTTGACTAAAAATAAAAAAGTTATGGCTCTCAGAATATGATGACACAAAAAATTAATAATTTTATAGAAAAGAGATTTTATTGCGCAAACGCCACAAATTATAAAAAAAACTATATACATATGATATCGCCGTAATCGTATCGACCCGCAGAATAAAGTAAAATGTCATTTATAGCGCACGGTGAACACTGTAAAGACAAAAAACATTGTCAGAATTTATGTTGTTTGTCACTTTGCTTGCCAAAAAAGTCTAATAAAAAGTGATTAAAAAAATCACATGTACCCTAAAATGGTACCAATGAAAACTACAGATTGTTCCGCAACAAATAAGCCCTCAAACAGCTCCGGTGAAGAAAATCTAAAAAAAGTTCTGGCTCTCAGAATATAGCGACAGAAATTGTGTAGTCTCCAAAAGCGGATAAGATCGGGCGCCATTTATAAGTGCGACGCCTGCCACATATCTGCAGATTATTTATTTACCGAATTATTATACCCTCTTATTATGTCCTGATGTTCTCTGCCCAGTTTACACATACCCCCACATTATAAACTGAAATACCACCAAAACCCCAAACAGAACAGTTACCAGGCAAAATCTGCGCTCCAAAAGCCAATTGGCGTTCCCTCCCTTCTGAGCCCCACAGCGTGCCCAAACACCAGCTTACGTCCACATATATGATATTTTATATCCGGGAGAACCCGCTCAACATTGTATGAGGTATTTGCCCTCAGTGGCACAAACTGGGCACAACAAATTGTTCA